>NW_015174308.1:265165-266070 GCF_001447785.1 Gekko japonicus | reverse complement strand
TCCCCTACCTCCCTCACCGCTCCATGTGCATCCCTCCCAAAGCTGTGCGCTCTGTGGAAGAGGACAACCATCCCAGATAGAAGGAGTGTACCGTTCTTCGGTTAGTTGTGGTTTTCTTTCCTTTCTCCCTAGATGTAGTTACCCCTTCCCAATTTTTTGTTGTAGTTTGTAGTCGATTAAAAAATGCAATAAAAATCCCCTCTAGGGGGCTAAAAAAAAAGGAGTGGAAATATTGAAATTTGGAATATTGGGGATGCCTTTCACACTCTTGGATATCACCAATACAGAAATATTGGACATTGTATTGGGTCAGTGATATCCAATTGCTTACCCTAGGGTCTACAAATGAGGTTTGGGCCTTCCCCAAGATGTGCTTAAGTAGTGAATTAAAATAAGTCAGATATATGAGTGCTCATTAAAATATATATATTACAATGCTGACTTCTGCATCCAAGCTTCAATTTTCATGCTTGTGTGGGTACAATCACAAAACTGATTATGCTCAAATTGTCAGTCCAAAAGTTCTGAAAAACTTAGAGATACAGAGCACAAAACTGATAGATCAGAAGGACCACAAGGCAATGGTTTTATGGACAAGGAAGGTAACTGAATGATGATTTTCTAGAACATCAATTAAAACTATCTCTTTATAACCCATGGAGTATTTTTCATGCAGTTGCAGGGCATGAATAATAATATAGCTTTAACTGCTACCTAGGCTTTGGTTGATTTGTCTTATGTTGGGATTTTGTTTTCTATTGTTTTTATTTTGTTGCTGTCTTGTTTCAGTTTCCATCACAGATTGAATTTTATTAAAATATCATTTTGTCAGTATTTTTTTATTAATAAATGTCTCCGGGAATGATTTCTTCATAAAAATTAAGAAACTATTAACAAAGGGAAAG
>NW_015174308.1:248831-265101 GCF_001447785.1 Gekko japonicus | reverse complement strand
AAATCCCATGTAATTGGTCTTTCAAACTAATTCTGTTCCCAAGATTTAAAAAAGAAAACTTTATCCTCAAGACTTTATAAAGTATCATCCATATACTGCATGACAGAAACCAAGATCAATGCAGATAGATGACGAAAAGGACACAAACTTCAGAATCTTCCCAATAATTCTTACTAGGATAGGTGTCTTCATACAAAATAAACTATAGATCCATTCCAGCAGAAAATCCCCCCTGTGAAAAGGCCCCCAGAAAAAAACAGAAGCTGTTCAAGACAGTTACTGTACCCCTATGCAACTTCCATTCAGTTAAATGGAAGTAATGTAGGAGAGCTTGCCTGGGGTCCTTTTTAGATGTATTGATGAGAATGTTATTTATTCTTGTTAGATTCTTTGGTTTGGTTTGGTTTGGTTTGGTTTGGTATAGCCAGGAATCATTAATAATTTAGCAGAGTGCACGAAGGTTTATCGCACAGCATAAGCATCTGTGTGTGTGTGTGTGTGTGTTGGTAAAGAAACAAACTAACATGGAGCCTCTTTAACTGTTCAAACTAATAAGAGTCCTTTTATTTATAGAACTCCATTCTAAAAGGCAAAAGTAGAGACAGGATAGTAGCTTAATCTAACTAGCGAGGATGGATGTAGATGCAGGATGCATCTGCATCCATGATGCCAAGATGGAGTATCTGGCAATGTGTGCAAGAGAAGATGTCAGAACAGAAGTAAAGGGAGTCATTCCCTTAAAAAAAAGCATTCTACTTCAAAGGGATAGTATCATCAAAAGGATAGGATGCTCTGTGTGTCCTGACCTTTCTATCTTCCCAACTCTATTGTAGCCTCTCTGAAGACTGAGGCAAAGAGACAGCATACAGTCCTTGACTTCCAACACTTCTGAGCATCTGTATGGTTTTAATTATACTGGTGTTTTGGCTGTTTCAGTGTTTATTATATACCTACTAGTGGTTGTCATAAGTCTCCTCAAGCATGGAATAAGGTGGGGTATAAATGTTTGTGTGTATGTGCCATTGAGTCACTTTGATTTATGGCAACTTTATCGATTAATGACTAAGACATCCTATCATTAATAGCCCATGCATTTGTCACTTTGTTGGTCCATGGTATTCATAAAAATCTCCTCCAACACAACATTTCAGATGAATGAAATAATAAGATATTCAAATAAATAAATATTTAGGTAACCAAATATACTTTTTTATTGAATCACTTCATTTGTTTAGGGCACTTTAAAACATCAGGTTTCTATTCTACCACTCCATTCAATTAAGTGTGGAGCCTTCCTCCAGTAGAAGGAGACTTCTGCTGGAGAGTCAACACCTAGCTGAGTAGATTTATAGGATACAACCCATAAATTGGCGATATATCAAGAGGCAACAGCTCTTATGAGAAGTATATAGTGGTATACATGGTACTATACTTATCCTAGCATTTGGCTTATCTTAAAAGAACGGCAAATATTTGTTCTTCCAAGAATAGAGAATCACTCAACTGGAGCTAATCTTTGAATACAGCTGACAAAAGCATTTCAGAGGCTCATTTCCTCTTTAAATAAATAAATCAAATAAAAATGCATACAACTTAACAAATCACTGTAAATGGCAATGTGTCTCTTTTTTAAAAAATCGTACTTTCTAGAAACAACCAATTTTGTTTCAAATTCCCCAGTTCTCTAATTTTATTTTATTTTATTCAAATTTTTCTCTTTGTTTGGGATTAAATTTGATTGCTGATTATATAATAAGGCTATACATTAAATATTTATCATATAATAGCAAATACCTACTCCCTGAAAGATGTTTATAGCAACTTAAAATAGACTCATCCTAATTAATACAGTTAAAGGATTAAGGGATTAATAGGAAGTATTTAAGGGTTATTAACAGGGAAAATTTAAAATAACAAATGCATATTTTTGAGCAATTTTGGCTTCAAGGCCAGAACTGGAAAATGGGATGAGTGGATACGTAGAAAGAAGACTAGCTAAAATGAGATCCAGCATTAAACATGAATTATATCTGCTATTGGCATGAGTACTTTGTGGCAGTGCTGGCAGCACAGGTTTATCAAATCACTTTCCCCCTGCCCCATGGGGGAGGCATCAAGAAAAATAAGATGTAATTTTAAATTTAAAGTTACAGGCATGTACAGTAGTAAAAAAACCTTTTTATATATAACTTTGGGGGGATCATCTTACATTCAAGGTCACCTTCCTTTTGGATAAATACAGTATACATAGAAGTGAAATAGTTATTTTCACATGACAGAATCATGGTGTGGCAACAATGTAATATAGCATGCACTGCATTTATCAAACATACCATATTATCCTTTATTATCAACAACAATAACACATACATCCATAGTGGCAGGAGTGTGTGTGTGCGCATGCATATGCTTAGACAGAGCCTTTTCAAGAGTTAATTTCAAGCCAACTCAGTGATACTAGTGATACTATTACTAAATGCTTTGCCAGACAAGGGAATATAGGCATATTTGTTTGCACTATAACATTGTTCTCAAGTGCTGCACCTCATTTTCTTCCCCCAGGAGCAAATGATGATCATTTATATGACTGAGGCCTCGGCCACATGGGCAGGAAAATGCGGGGGAGAGACGTGGCTGTTTGCCCCGGAGCAAACTAACGCGCAACTGTGCGATCAGGCGTCGGGTTGAGGTCCCATCGAGCTCCCGTGGTTAGGGGGGAGGTGCCGATCACATGACGCAGCAAAGAAGCTGAGCGGCGTGGCAAACGGGGTTGTGGGGTTTTAAAAAACTGAAATGTGCACATGCTCCGTTGGGTGCTTGTGCACATCCGTGGAGACTTGGGGGAAAAAACCCTTTTTGCGAGGGGACATGGGCGGGCACCGGAACTACCACCAGAAACGCGATCTGATGCCCGCCCTTGCCCCACGGTTTCCAGAAACTAGTACCTCCAAGGTACTAGTTTTTTACCCCGCATCTTCGGCGGGAAGCTTCAGATGCGCCACGGGAGCGCTACGCTTCCCAGATGTGGCGGTGATATCGCGCCCGGAAAATCCACCTATCTTCCGTCTCCCTAGTGTGCCTAATGCTCCGTGTGACCGGGGCCTGAATATACCATTGGAAAGGGGTTAACCCTATCCCTTAGCTCTGGTGAACCCAATATCTGGGGTGTAAAGGTGGTTTTGCCCCCTTTCTATTTATGTCCAAGGCTGCAATCTATTTGTTCTGTCCCATAAATTGAATGGGAGACATTGAGAACTACTTGCTTTTGTTTCTGTTCCTTGGAATGATGCTATAATAGTACCAGATTCTTGACAAGATGATGTTAAGTGAGATGGTTAGGAATTGGGCCTCACTGGCTTTCTGTACACTCAGGTTTTGGGAGGGTTTTGCATCCATTGGCTGGTTATCCCTCTGTTTCTTGCACTGTTTTGTGGAATGTGGTCTCCTATGGGAGAGACATAAAGAGACAGCATTATACACAGTGGTCTACAAGGTAACATATGCAATCAATGTCCCTGCCTTGTGGAGCATCAAGACATCTATCAGTCAAGTGGATGGTCCCTGTGTAGATGCCAAAAGCAACAAAAGCCATGGAAAAGACTGGAAACTTTACCTATTAGAGAGATTTGATGGGCATTCAGAACAATTTAAAATATTTATATATTAAAAGAAAAAAAGACTGTCCCCAAGCTGGGCTCATGAGGACTAAATATGCTGCAGAAAGGATGTAATGTTGACAGCAGACTGCCTTATTTGGGGGGGGGCGTGAAATCAGCATGGTCAAGCACTTTAGAATTTAGATAATCTTTGAGGGGAGTTCTGTGGTGTTAGGGTGGGATATCCAATTGTTCCACCCTCCCATTACTCCTCACAAAACACCATCTTATCATCACTACATCTAATAGTACAATGACTGTCCCCTGTACAGATGATGAAAACAACACAGTGGGACCACCCCCAAACGAGTCAGGTATCTCTACGTCCTCAGCAAATTCCTGGCTATACAGGGAAATATCACTTTGTAAATTAACTGAAGAGAGAAAAAGAGAGAAACCTCTGACCCAATGAGAACTCAAAGTTTAGTTATTGTATTTTTATCCCTCTCTGTCCTCCAAGCACTTTGAGATGTGTACATGGTTCTTTCATTCTCCACTTAATCCTTATAAGAGCCCTGTGAGACAGATGAGGCTGAGACAGAGTGATTGGCCCAAGATCACCAAGATTGATATGCAAAGGTCCTGCTCCTTTTTGGCAGTCACCATCCTCCTATCTGCCTATTTGGCATGTGTGCAGAGCACCCAACAGCCAATCAGGGCCCATGGATGGCTGAAGAAGCCTAATGAGGGGGAAGTGTGTGTGTGTGTGTGTGTGAGAGAGAGAGAGAGAGAGAGAGAGAGAGCTTTAGGAAGATATTGCAGCTGTCAGGGCCCAGTTTCTGAAGGAAACTGGCTGAAGATCTGTAGTTTCTAAGAGGATTCTTGAGGTTGAGGGAAGGTCAATATTCATCTCCAGAACAAAAACTTGGCTGTTAGCTGTTCTGTGCACCCAGTAGTCGACAGCTGAAATGGTGCAGTTTAATGAGTCCAGCAAAGGCTGTGTGTTACCTTTAAATAGCTTTATGCCTCTTTCCTGAACAATCTTATTTCTCCTATCTCTGGTAGTGAATAAAAGTTATTGGGGGGGGAGGTTTGTTAAATCCTATTTTGCTGATGTCTCATATAAAGTAACTGCATTTAGAAGACCACTCAGGTCCAGTCTGTCTCTACTGGAGTAGAGACCGCTCAGATCAAATGACACAGCACACTACTTCTTCTTAGACAGCATTAAAAAACCCGACCTTCACAGTCAGTTATTGATCTTCACGGCAGAGTGCAGATTTTAGCCTGGGTCTCCCTGAGTCCTAACCAAACATTCTAACCACCTCACTCCATAGGCTTTCAGTTTGTTCCAGAAGGGCCAGAATGTTAAAAGCAGCTGTGTGCCTCTTAAGGGGGGGAGGGGGCAAAGAGAAGTCAACCTGCTCAAGCTCCTGAAAGTTTAGAGAATCCCAGAAGGGTCTGGTGTGGTGAAATTTCTGGACTGTACTACTGCAATACATGATGAGCCCCAGCTTGTACAAAAGGTCACAGTAAAGACAGAGGAAGGAAGAATGTCTGTGAGCAGATGTAGTTCCACATATTTAGGTTCATTTTAGTTGAGAACTAGCCTGATACCCGTGCTTCACTACAGTATTTAAGTTCCATAAATCCAGTTATAATACTGATGATGTGAAGTTTGAAATGTGTGTTGTAGGAATTCTAAGGGAGAAGATTGTAGTGTAAAAAAATGAAGTGAGACATACGTACTTTTTCCCCCCTCTCTGCTGAAGGACCTCTCTCTAGACCACATTGGTGGTTCTGCCCTCGGGTGCTAGGATCACCAGGCTGCTTGGTGAGCTCAGTCTGGAGCAGGCAACATAGAACTGTCCATTTAAGAAGCAGTCATCTGTTAAGTTAACTCCTGCCACCTTCCACAAAAGTGATGGCCTCTCTACTTGTGTTCCTGGATTGTTTTGCTCATATGGAAACCAAAGCTCCCTCTAAGCTGTGGAGTCTTGTGAGCAAATATTCTACTTTGTGAACTACGGGCATTAAAGTTGCGCGTGAGCGATTTGGCTACTGCATTAATTAGTTTGCTCTGGAGCCATCCTTCCTGAGCCGAGACAAAATGTGTGCACTGGAGGCTAAAAAACTGTGAGCTAGCTCACACTAATTCAGCTTAGAGGGAACACTGATGGAGACTGTGCTGTTCTGAGAACCGCAGGGTGATCTTGCTGGTACTTGGCCTGCGTAGCTCAGTGCACTGCAGGAGTACTATGTGCAAATGCTTTTGCCGCATTCCTAAATTGCCTCCTCCTTGTAGCGTTGGTGTATCTGGCTCAACATTTGCCAGGAGCTTTCTTGAGGGCAGTAAGAGGTGAGAGGTGTGAGGGGAAGTTGGTGTGAGGGAGTGGTGATGTGGTGGACATTTCTCCAAGTTAATGAGGAAGGCACACTCCTAGAAATGTCCTTTACTATCTCCGATCTGGATCTGGTCAAATTTTTACTCTCAGACCTTGACCACTATGTCTCTAGCAGAATGGAGTTATTTGCCTTAGCAACAAGGAAAATCAGAATGAGTTTAGTATTTAATACAAAGTAGAAGTAGTATGGGAGTATACTGATATTTTTCTATTGTCTACATTACCATTTTATGACCTGATGTATTATGTTATTGCCTATGGCTAAGACAATAAACTTATACTAGATCTCCTCATAAACATTCATTAACTCAATTGACATGCTGGCTTTTTTTGAAAAATGTCTATTCAGGAGTCTTGAATCGCTGATTTCTGTAACTGTCCTCATCTGTTTGCAGTCTCTTCTAACTGTGTTTTTACCTCAGAACATTGAGATCCACAGCTGAGCAATCAGAGGGAAGTGGGTGCAAGTAGGCAGGTTTTACCTCAGAACTCTGAGCTACACAGTTGACCAGTTGGCGGGGGGGCAAGGAGGCGGCAGCAGCTTACCAGGCACATGGAAAACAATGGGGGGACACATTTTGCCCCCCTTTTACCCCCTTAGGGGTCATGTTTCTCAGAAATCTCTTCATAGGGGGTTGAGATCATAATAGGAATACACTCCCCTTATTTTGGGTTTCTTGGTGCAAGGGTTCAGCCTGGGCATTAAATTTGGGCAGAAGGGCATACCCCCACTTTTTTTTTCCAAAAATGCTTCTCATTTATGTTACATTTAAGCAGTGGGACATAACTACATATTCAAAACACCATCCGAGCAATCAGATATTAAGCAAGTTCATATGAACCAATTTTCTACAACCCACATTGTAAGTTAAATAACATAATAAGGGAAACCACTTTTCTACAAATTTGGGGTATATTTCCATAGTCGGTGGGAGTGTGGCTAAAGCCATTGGTGAGGCTGGGCCAGCAGCATCGCTAAGGTGATCCTGCTGGGGTGCCGCCCCTGATGCATTAAAGTACCCGGCCCCTGTCCCTACACCTAACACCCACCCGCCTGTGTGGTGCAACAGGGGGATTTTGTTTAAAGGCATTGGGGAGGCTGGGGCAGCTGCAGTACTAAGGCAATCCTGCTGAGCAAACCTCCCCAATGGCTGTAAGCATCCTACCTCCTCTCCTACACCTGACAGGCAGCTGCCTGTCTACTCTAGGAGGGGGAGGGGGAGGATTATTAGAAGCCACTGTGGAGGCTGGGCCAGCAGGATCACTAAGGCATTACTGCTGGGGCAGGCTCCCTGATGGCTTTAAGCACCCTGCATTCACTGCTGCACCTGACAAATAGCCACCTGTCAGGTGTAGGAGGTGGGGGGAGTGTGTTGGAAGCCATCCGGGAGGCTGGGCCAGCAGCACTGCTGCACCTCAGAGGTGGCTGGCCATTCCTGATTTCCTCAACTGTCATTAGCTCTCTGCAGTCTCCTGTAACTCTTTATGTTTTTAACCTTAGAACAGTAAGCTCTGCAGCTGACCAATCAGAGAGTGGGGGGTACAAGGAGGCAGCAGCCTGGCAGCCACATAGGAAGCAATGGGAGGAGCACATTTTACCCCTTTTGACCCCCTTAGGTGTTGAATTACTAAAAACCTCTTCTTAGTGAGCATCTACATCATGGTAGGAGTGCTCTTCCCGAATTTCGTGTTTCTAGGTCCAAGGGTTTGGCCTGGGCATTGATTTTATGGTGAGGTGACTTTCTTTTTATATATAAAAGGCAAAAGGCTTCATTTAAAATAATGTGTTCATGTGGGGGAGGGGTGTTTGTGAGTGTGGGGGGATGAGAGTGTATGTTTTCGTGAGGCAGAAGTGGAAAGAATTTTCATGTAGGCATAAATGTTGACAAGGGGAAATGGGCAAATTGTGTATTAAGAGAACAAATGGGATGGGTGAGAAAGAAGACTATGAACCAGAGTCAAGATCACCGGAAAGGAGTGGCAAATTTTTCACTTATGCATGGAGAATCCACAAAACTTGGTGACAGATTGAATATGAGAAGCAGAGGAGAGAGAAAAATCAAATGTAACACTATGTGACTAGACCTCCAGCTAGATATTATTGGTGGGAATAGAGAGTAATTGTGGAAGGGAACATTGGGGGGAGAGAGAGGAAATAGCAATGGGATGATAGGCAGTAGGGGAGGTCCATTCAGAATGCTTGAAGAACATGTCTTTTTTATGATGTACTACCACTTAGCACATGCTTAGTTCATGCCTGCACAAACCAATCTAGTCTGTTCATTGTTGCTGTGGTTCATATAAACACAGTGGTCTGCCATCCTCAGAGCAGTTATTCTGAACTTTTTATTTCAGTCTACTCTCTGAAATAGTTCATTAATGTCACTGGTGCTCTAAGAGAGCTTAGATATAAGGAACTGTCTTATACGAAGTCATTCTGTTTATCTCTCCTGACTAGCAAATGTCTCCTGAGGGTCTGAAGCAGGCATTTCCCCCAATCCTTCTGGCAAGGACTTAGCCTAAGGTCTTAGCTATGCAAATAACCTGACTGAGCACTGAACTTTGGCCTATTATGCACTGGTCTTTTCCCTCACTTTCATCGTATATCACCATGGGGGGTGTCATTCTGCATCCCCTCCTCCTTCTGTGACCATACATGTCTGTCAGTTTTCTTCTTCATTCTGCACTTCCCCCCCCTTCAATGCTCTGTTCACTTTCTGCTCACAGTTTCCCAGGATTTCTTAGAGTGGTTTTGTGGCAGTCTTTCCCCTTGCCTCACTTCAAAGCCATAGTTACAATTCAAAAGCAGACGAATTCCCTCAGATTTTTTCCCTCCTCCCTTGTCCCACCCCTCAGAGGCCCCTCCCCCACCCATACTGAGGTCTTTTCTCCCACTCTGCACCTTCTGCCATCCCCCCCAATTCATTGGTGCTTACTTGTAAAGTTTTGGGTGTTTTTAACAAACAGGATGAGTTTAACTATAGGAGTTTATAGGTGAGCTTGGATTGCTGGGGAATTTTTATTTTACTAAACTAAGAGGTACGTGCGTGTTCTTGGCTGGGGCTCTGTTAGGCAGCCTGCTCTAGACTGGACTTTCCTAACAGAGCCCACCCAGGAGCCAACTGGTTCTGCCTCTACCATGCTAATTGTCCTGAGGCTGTGGGTTTGATCCCTGCATGGGGCAGTTCTTTTTTGCAACAAAAAAGTCTGAAGTTACTGTTCACCACCTTTAATTGGCCTTTTCGCTTTTTCATTGACAAAAACTCAGTATAGCAAACTCTGCTTCTCTGTTTGTTAAATAGAGGGACATTTTGCTGGAGGTACTGTCCTGTTTCTGACCTGGCTCTGATTTTGACATTCAAATTGAGTTCTAAAACAAAGTGCATGTATGCACAAAATCTTTTAACTTTTTATTGTACCTTGAATGTACTAAATGTACATTCAATAGTAACTTCAGACTTTTTCTTTTTTGGGGGGAAAAAGCTGGTCCATCCGGGGACTGAATCCATGGCCTTTGAATGATTGGCACATTGCTATAAGCAACTAAGCTAGCCAGGCTCTTATTTTCCCATTTGTAAAAACCTAAGCAATAAGTTGCCTGGAAGATCACAATTTATTTATTTATTTATACTTTAGACTTGCTATTCGCCCTAACCCTGAAGGGTCTCTGGGCGGTTAACATGGTGCGTTCTAGTAACGCTGAACCCTAACTTAGGCCACATATTTTCGGGGGGGGGCATCCTACCGGCACCCAGGTGGTGGATCCTTGTTGTTGTTCTGGCTCGGCTCGGCTCGGCTTCTTCTTTTTGGCAGGCTCTGATGTTTATTCTTGGCGGCAGTCTCCAGTGGCTCCCCTTGGACGGCTGTCGGTAGGACCACGCAGGCGCACGCTTTTGTGTTTGCTTCCGGCGTCGGCTCTGTCCAGCAAGGCTCCGCTGCGCTCCGCATACACTCCGTCGCTCACCTGCGGTCTCCGCCTTTAGTCGTCATCGGCTGCACGATGTTCTTGCTGGCCACCAGGGGTTGCTCCACCGAGTTCCACCATCATTGCTCCACTGCCGTCAATGTTCTCTCTCTGCTGCCATCTGTGCCGTCTCCATGCCGCCGCCACATACCATTGAAGGAGGGTGCCCCCTACCCATCTAAGGGTAGGTACCCATTTCTCTACTCGCTATTTAGATGTTTCTTTGCTTTCAAGCCGCTGGGTGGGCGGGACAATCACCTCCCTCTGCACTCATACCCTGCAGCAGGTGGAGAACCAGCCCAGCAGAGTAGTGCAAAGCAGGAGGAGACAGGAGTGAGAAGGCCAGAGGGGAATCAAACATATAATTGCACCACTTGAGGATGTGTGTGTGTGTGTGTGTGTGAAGGGGGAACACTTGTTTTGCCAGCCTCATTGTTGTCCTGGATAAGCTACCTGATGAGCTACCATCAAGCCTTTCTTGGGAGACTTGAGGGGAGCCCATGTGCCTTTTTTTTCTTTGCCTTCCTTCCTTTGTAGAACTAAGTTTGAGTCCAGTGGGACTTTTAAAACCAACAAAGCTTTATTTAAGGTATGAGCTTTTGTGTGCATGCACACTTCCTTCCTTTGGAAGAACCAGTTTGGTGTAGTGCTAGTTTGGTGTAGTTGTTAAGAGTGCAGACAGTAATCTGGGAGAACCAGGTTTGATTCCCCACTACTCCATATGCAGCTGCTGGTGTGACCTTGGGTCAGATAAATGTTCTTTCAGAGCCCCCCGACTTATTTAAAGGCCCCCCAAATTACAAAATCCTGGGTACAGGCCTGTATACAAAACAAAGCATCATGACCCAGAAACATTGCAATTTGAGTTGGAAGGGAACTTTTCCTCCTCCTTCATCTGCCTCTCTCCTCCATCCCACCTAATTTATCTAAGGAAGCTGTAGATGAAGAGGGAAATGTCTAGCTCTATCCTTTCCAATCTTGTCTTCCTCTCCACACTCAATAGATCAAATGCTATTTTGGCAGCAGGGAGCTCAGGAAAGGGAGTATCTGAGGAGCAGTGTTCCCTCTAAGCTGAGTTAGTGTGAGCTAGCTCATAGTTTTTTAGCCTCTGGCTCACACATTTTTGTCTTAGCTCAGGAAGGATGGCTCCAGAGCAAACTAATTTATGCAGTAGCCAAATTGCTCGCTCACAACTTTAAGGCCATTAGCTCACAAAGCAGAATTTTTGCACATGAGACTCCACAGCTTAGAGGGAGCATTGCTGGAGAGTGTGACATTAATCATGATTTTGGGAGCCCTCCCCTCTCTGGCACCTCCCTGCTGCCATTCCCTTCTAACATCCCTTGCTTGCACTATCATGCTGTGTGCCCTCCCCCTGGCTCCCCGTTGTGCTTTCCCCCTGCCCAATTACTTGCGAGCCATCCCAGCACAAATGGTCCCAGCCATTTATTTATTTATTGCATTTTTACCCCGCGAACGGGCTCAGGGCGGCTTACACGGGGGCACAAGCCCATACATAAAAACAGTATAAAACATTAAAAGCTATTAAGTCACAACAAAAACAAATAAAGTGCTCCGTACAACAAGATGGTCTCTGAAGATGGTGCTGGCAGCATGTACAGCTGGGTGCATGGGTGGCAGAAAGGTTTATAAGAAAGGAAGGAGGGAGTACAGGCAGGCTTGCAGGCAAGGGGGGGCAGTTGGCCCCAGTGGAAGAGCTAGGCTGAGAACATGAGAACACTGTCAGACAGCAGCCTGTTCAGGGAAAGTAATAGCTGAGAGCTGTTAGTAGCAATGGTGCACAAGAGCTCACAGAAAGGAACCAGCAAGTTCTGTGGAAAAGAACTCCCCCCCCCGCTCCCAGTTCTCTAATTTCAATTGTAATTTTCCAGGCCCTTTTCAGTTCAAGCCTTGGAAAGTTTGCTCATCACTAGCTGATAATTAAGGACAGTTTTACTTGTAGATATGGAACTACCTTACCAGATTTTCAGTCCATCTAGCCTAAGGTTATCAAGCCCCTGGTGGGGGCAGGGAATCCCCCACCCCCAGGTTCTGTTGCTCACCATCACTAGAAGCGTCAGCAGGAGATAAAATTAAAAAGAAAAATAAAGCCTTGTCTATATACAGGTAGTTCTTACTATAGAATTCCTGGTAATTCCTGAAGCTACTTGGAAGTGCCAAAGTGTGGCTCTAGGAATCACCAGACACTCTATGGTAAGAACTTCCAGTTTTACCATCTAACCTAAGCACTTCCTACAGCTACTCTTTGTCACTTCCAGGTTGCTCTAAGAACTCTATAGCAAAAACGTCCTGTAAGTAGACAGTCTTATTTTTCTCTCAGCATACTGCCCCTTTCACAACCTCTTTAGCCCAGAATATGTGTACTCTATAGCCCACAATATATTGTGTAGCTCTCCAAGTTCACAAGATGGTTGGTAGATGCTAAATCCATATCAGGCACTAATTTCTATATCAGCAGTAAATTTCATTATCGCTAGTGATCCTGTGAATTATATTGACCTTGCCTTTAGCAGTCTAAGTCACTGGTTCCCAAAGTGGGCAATACCGCCCCCTGGGGGGTGCTGGAATGATCCAGGTGGGTGGTAGGAGCCTTGGGTGCAATTGGGAGGCATTGAATAAAAATAAGGGGGTGATGGAAGCATAAAGAAAGAAGAGTCCAGGACCTATTTAAAGCAACCTTTTCCTGCCTTCTCCTGGTCTTCCCTGGGATCAGGGAGGGAGGTGGAGGTGTAGAGCGGTCCCCACAGCCAATCACAGCCTTCATTATCTTAATTTTCTGTGTGTATGCAAATGTTACTATGGTTGATTTTTTAAAATACTTTTATGATTTTGAGCTTCAAAGTGTCTTATTTACAACAACATCTTTCTTTACTATGTGCAAATTTGTCACTGCATCTTTTTGTCCACTTCTTGAAGGTAGATTTCCAAGGGGGCAGCCCCAAATTTCCTCCTCCGCCACCTCTCTCTCTCAATCTCTGGTGATACACAATGCATGACAACATAACATCACCACATTATGAGTTTCCTTGCTCACACAGCAGCCAATGAAGTAGAGTGCGAGTACGGAAACTTGCAGCACAGGTATGCCATATCATATTATGCATTACTAGAAACCACTGAGGGGGAGAAAAGATGTGGGGCTGCTGTTTTTGGCACACATCCCTCATATCTTCTAGCTCCAGTTTTAAAGTCCTAGTTTCTAATCTAACTCTTAGCCACAAGCCTGACCTGAAAATCCTGTGAATCAATGCATGTATAACCTGCCTTAAATGTCCCCCAGATTTTACCTGTTTGTTATTTTTTATTGTAGCTTTGTAATTCTGTTTGCCATATTTTTGAGTTAAGCAGCAACAGCAACAGCAATCTTAGTATGGTGATCAGCTAATAATGAGCACTCACTTTCTTCTTTTACCAAATGGTCTCTGAGACAGAGACACATATTTACTGAATAAACTGGGGTAGGGGGAAAAACCACACAGCACTCAAACAGCAGCACTGTTTCCTCACAACTCCATGGCTCAGTAGACTTGTGAGAGGGGATTCTTTTTTGAAAGAGGGGGAGGGGGAGAGAAAGAGAGAATTGCCTGCATGAGGACAATTTAAATGACTTTCCAACTGAGTTAATGTACCTCCACACAGGGTTAAAGTTACAGTTTAATTAGCACCAATATGGTCTTGGTGTATCTTCTACCAAAACAAAATGCTGAGAAATAAGATTAATTAATCCATAGCACAGCCTGACATCGATCCTCTGACGATTTGGAACATTTAGCCTGAAGACATCATCTTGGGTCAAAGGGATGTAAGAAAAGTTTTGCAGCAAGTTTTAAATTCCTACACTTTCACCTAATGTAATTGAAATTATATATTTAAAAAAAAAAGTGTATTATAAGAACTGTTTGTTGGTTGTTCTTTTATCTCACGAGAATCAGAGATATAGCGGCAGCTGAGCAACAATCATAGGTTTAACATAGGGTGGTGACACCCTCTGCCTCCCAAGGCCACCTCAGAAGGACCCTGGAGATGCAGCATATAAGGTCCCTAAATAAAGCAAAACTAGATGAGGCACTGAGAATTCTGCATCAGGTTGTGGGAGCTGTAACACTTTTGCTTGCTGTGGTTTTTGTGACCTGGAGCCTCTACCTGGAGCATTGACCCGACAGGGCAAACATAAAGGCCTCGTACAGAGTGCCTTATACTTCACCCAATGGGCCCAGTTCCTCAGGTCCATTTCTGGTCAAGAAAATAGCGCAAGATGAAATAAACCCCTCCTCCTCCCAAACCACATTCTTGTTCTGAATTGGTTCCCACATAGCTTCTATTTTCAGAGTACAAATGCTTGGGCTTCCAAATGCAGAAGACCTTAAATCTCAGTTAATGTTGCCTGTTAATTATATTCAAGATTAAATTGTTTCCTCCTCACAAAATGTGTTTTAAAAAAGCATTTATTGAAGCTACAGTTGCTTCTAAAAATATTCTCAAGCAGGCCCTTAGCTACCATGGGGCATCTCACACACACACACACCCAGGCCTCCAAATTTCCAATCCAGCCCAGGCCCTCTCAGGGGGGAAATTGTGCCGTGGTTTGTAGCCACGCTGCACCACACCATTACCCTCACTGAGCCTGTCAGCTGTAGTCCCGCCCCTGCCCTCACCCCACAACCTCACCGGCCAGCCCCACCCTCCATTCCCACACCACCAGACATGAATCACAAGTGATGTACAGTCCATTCTAGGGGTGTGCACCAAGAAAATTTATTTGATATACTTTCATATTCATGGTCCAGGGAGGGGGTGTCATAACTGATTAAGCAAACTCCGGAGGACGACAGAAGACAGGAGGGCCTGACATGATGTGGTCCATGGGATCATGATGAGTCGAACTCGATTGCACAACTGAACAACCACAAAAATGTAGGACATTGCCAGTTCAGGATTGAAATCTTTGTGGCTTTTTGAGTTATGGTGCTTCAGGACAATTACTTTCAACAGAGGGTCTGTAATGGCATCAGATTTGCAGAAAATAAAGTTTTTCCTCTAATTTAAAGGCCCTTTCCCCAAGTTTCAAGCAAATTGGACCAAGAGGTTCAGTTTTACAGACCCCTAACAAGAAGAAATGGTGTAAGCCACCAGAATTTGTTTTTTAAAAAACCTGTCTGCATTCATTTCATTTTCCTTCTCTTTACAGTGACTGACTGACAACACAATTTTTTACCTTTCTGCTGAAAACTCTTGGTTTGCCATCCTTCCTTGTTGTGGTCTACTCTTTGCTTCCTTTCACAAACTGAGGAAGGAGGGACCTTCAAATTTCAACAAATTAGACCAAGGGATACAATTCTATGGGCCCCTGAACAAGTTGCACCAAGGCCCCAGATATCTTACTTGCAGAGAAAAAAAGGGCTTTGCAGCTTGTTTCCAAAGATGATTGGCCAGGAGCACTCTGTGCTCCTCCCTTGCAAGAATTTGATTGGAAGAGAAAAATGCTATTGTCCACGAAATCAATAGAATCAAAGAAAAACACAAGTGCATTCTATATTGCTGGCAAAGACTCAAACTTGGGAATATAATGGAGTGTTTAGAGGAGGAGAGTTCATAATTCCCAAGAATTCTGGGAAATCACTGCAACAACTTGGACCAGCAATTTCCAAGCAGGCCTCGGTTCCTGCCAGAGCGCAACGGAGCACCGCTCTGCCAGTCAGGAGCCATGGGGAAGGGCACATAAGCCCCGCCCCCTGCTCCCACCAACCATCAGTTGGGACACGGTGGGGGGGCGAAAAGTTCCCCTGCCACCCTGAGCCCCAGGGGGGTGGCCTTGGACTCGTAGGGGCAATTTCCACCTCTCGCGCGAGAGGTCATTCTGGCTCCCTCAGCTCTCCTTAGGGGCTCTTTAAAAAGTTATGGCCACCGCCACTGTTCTCGGCGGCAGCTGCGACAACCACGCAGGGGGGGGCACGGGGCGACACGTTCTCCCTCCTCCCTGAGCCCCAGGGTGGTGGCCTTGGACTCATAGGAGCAAATTCCACCTCTCGCGTGTGATGTCCGAGCATTGCCGCTCAGACATCATGCGGGAGAGGTCATTCTGGCTCCCCCAGCTCTCCTTGGGGGCTCTTAAAAAAGTTATGGCTGCCGCCGTTGTTCTCAGCGGCGGCAGCGAGGCCTGCGGGGGGCAAGCGAAACATTCTCCTGCCTCCCTGAGCCCCGGGGTGGGGACCTTGGACTCTTAGGGGCAATTTCCACCTCTCGCGTGTGATGTCTGAGTGGCGTTGCCACTCGGACATCACATG
>NW_015174308.1:246616-248381 GCF_001447785.1 Gekko japonicus | reverse complement strand
GTGTTTGTCCATACACAATGAGCAGGAGACACTGGGGCCTTCTTTGGAATGATGTTGATTCAGCCGGTTACCACTCTCAGCTGGTATCGTCATCTCTGAGTGCCCTCACAGTGAACTCTGTATCACAGTCTCCTTTATTAGCCCTTTTGCATCAGCTTTATTTCATATATTATAATTCAAAAATAGCCCAATATGGACATCTGGGCTAACAGTGAGGGGGGGCGAAATGTTCTCCTGCCTCCCTGAGCCCCGGGGTGGTGGCCTTGGACTCGTAGGGGCAAATTCCACCTCTTGCGTGTGATGCCGCTCAGACATCACACACGAGAGGTCATTCTGGCTCCCCCAGCTCTCGGGAGGGGCTCTTAAAAAAATTATGGCTGCCATCGCTGTTCTTGGTGGCAGCTGTGATGCCCGCGCAGGGGGAGGGGCGGGGTGAGACGTTTCCTTGCCTCCCTGAGCCCCGGGGTGGTGGCCTTGGACTCGTAGGGGCAAATTCCACCTCTTGCGTGTGATGCCGCTCAGACATCACACACGAGAGGTCATTCTGGCTCCCCCAGCTCTCGGGAGGGGCTCTTAAAAAAAATTATGGCTGCCATTGCTGTTCTTGGTGGCAGCTGTGATGCCCGCGCAGGGGGAGGGGCGGGGGGAGACATTTCCTTGCCTCCCTGAGCCCCGAGGTGGTGGCCTTGGACTCGTAGGGGCAAATTCCACCTCTGGCGTGTGATGTCCGAGCAGCCTCGGTGTGGTGGCCTTGGACTTATAGGGGCAAATTCCACCTCTCGTGCGTGATGTACGAGTGGTGTTGCCGCTCAGACATCACACGCGAGAGGTCATTCTGGCTCCCCCTGCTCTTGGGAGGGGTTCTTTTAAAAGTTATGGCCACCGTCGCTGTTCTTGGCATCGCTGTTCTTTGGGGCAGCTGCGATGCCGGTGGGGGCGGTGGGGCAAAATGTTCCCTTGCCTCCCTGAGCCCCAGGGTGGTGGCCTTGGACTCATAGGGGCAAATTGCACCTTTCACGTGTGGTGTCCGAGCGGCATTGTCACTCGGACATCACATGCGAGAGTTCATTCTGGCTCCCCCAGCTCTCGATAGGAGCTCTATAACAAACTCGCAGGGTAGCTGCTGGAGCCTCTCCCCAAGATACCAACCAAGTTTCAAGAAAATTGGACCAAGGGGTCCAATTATATGGGCCCCCAAACAGGTTGCCCCTATCACCTCCATTGTTCTCTATGGTGGGAAAAAGTTTGGGGGCCCATAGAATTGGACCCCCTGGTTCAATGTTCCTAAAACATGGTGGGTATCTTGGGGAGAGGCTCCAACAGCTACCCTCCAATTTTGGAGTCTCTCCCTCAAACCCCCTCTCCTCCAGCCCCCAGAATATACCCTATGTTTTCGCCATTGACTTCAATGGCCCATAGGATATAATGGGGCCAAACTGCGGGAAGCCGATTCAGATCAGAGAATCTGATTCGGCCCACAGCAGCCTGAAAGGGGCCCGAATGGGCCATTTTCGGGGGTGCATTCAGTTCAGACGAACCGAATGCACATCCCTCCAGCAGCTGGCTTGCTTGGGCTCTCTGCAGCTGCGAGGATCCTGAGCAAGCCAGGGGAAGGGAAGGTGGTTTAAACTGCCTCTCCTTCCCTCCAGCAGTCAACTTGCTCGGGCTTCCCGAGCAAACCAAGGGAAGGGAAGGTGGCGGAGCAGCTGGAGACATTGAGCCTCAGCTCCACAAGTAATGAGCCCTCAAGCCCCGCCCTCAGCAG
>NW_015174308.1:208080-246182 GCF_001447785.1 Gekko japonicus | reverse complement strand
AACCCTGTGGGGTAGGTTAGGTAGAGAAGGGGAGATTTGGCCCGGGGTCACTCAGCCAGCAGAGTGAGAATACAAACCTGGGTCTCCCCACATCAATCTGCAACTCTGACCACTGTGCAGTGCTGCCTCTACTGATCTGTAATGTTCCAGAGGTGTTGTAATGTAATACTCAGTTTCTCAAACGAGTGTATGCCTGTCTGTTGGTCCACTTAGGAGTCTTGATCCTGGTTGTGTGGTGGGCTAGTTGTGGCAAATGGTAGAGAAGCTCAGTATTTCTGTATACAGTTGTAGGGGCTTTATTGCAATGTGGTATGGCCTGATATTATGTTCTTATTCCAGTGTGGGGTGTGTGTGGGGCAATGGAAGCTGAGTGATAGGGTCTCTCCAAGTGATTGCCAGAAGTGAGATGTGTCCTGGTCTTGTGTCTTACAGATAATCTTACAAATAGTCCTTTGCATTTATATCATGCTTTCAACTTTAAAAGGATCATAATGCTGATTGTGTGAACTTAGGCAAATCACGAGAGGTAGAGCAGGAAGGGTTGCATCAGTGCTTAGTTCTTGTGGCCCTTTCTTACACGCCCAGGGAAATGCTGATCACCACTTTGGGGCCTGGAAGCAATTTTTCTCCAGGCCAGTTTGGCCCCCAGTGATCCTGGAGGGTTTTTTAAAATCATATTCTGGTTGTGGAACAGGGGTCATTGGGGTGTGTGGGGGGGTATTGGTGAATTTCCTGCATTGTGCAGGGGGTTGGACTAGATGATCCTGGAGGTCCCTTCCCACTCTATGAGTATGATTCTATAATTCACCCAGGCTGGCTGTGGGCACACCAGCACCTCTGTCAGGCAGAAGCGACTGAGATCCTCCCCCTCCCCTTTTCCTTCGCCCAACTTGGAGGCGAAGGGAAGGGAGAGGGGGGAAAGAATGGATCCCAGGTGCTTCTGCCTGTCAGAGGGGCTGGTGCACACTTCCGGTGATGTCAGGAGGTGTGGCATATGCTAATAAGTTATGCTAATGAGCTCCTGCAGCTCTTTTTCTACGAAATGACCCCTGTTTCCAAGTATACCTTTGGCTCAGGAATTTCATTATGCTCACTTCCCTAAATGTCAGACCTGGGAAGCCAGAACACTTGATTTTGGTGGTTTTATGTGCATTGGCCTGACAGTTGGCATAGAAGGAGAAGGACTAGGAGGATGGCGAAATGACCCCTGTTTCCAAGTATACCTTTGGCTCAGGAATTTCATTATGCTCACTTCCCTAAATGTCAGACCTGGGAAGCCAGAACACTTGATTTTGGTGGTTTTATGTGCATTGGCCTGACAGTTGGCATAGAAGGAGAAGGACTAGGAGGATGGAAGTGCCAATCTGCAAGAACCTGGAAAGGTCAAGAAGAAAGCACTATGGACTTCTCTTGAAAGCTGCTTGTCAAGGTGGTCCATTGGCCTGTTACACTATGGTTGCCCTTACATTCTCATTCCTAATATTATTGTAGGTTGAAAAGGATGGGTGATTTCATCATTTAATTAATGAAATGTTATTACTGACATTTGGCTAACCAAGTGTCATGTCAAGAGGCAAAAACAAATTTAGCTCCTTCCTCCAGTTCCACATTGCAAAAGAGGTGGAGAACATGATTCATTTTGTCATTTTCCTTTGAAAATATCAGGTACAGAAAAGCCAATGCTGGAGGCAGAAAATGGGCCATTCATTGAGTTTGACATTATTACAAGTGACATTATTACAAGTGACAGTTAATCTGTTTTGTAGATCCCACCATATATTTTGAGTTTTCTTGAACCCTGATCCAAAAGATATGTACTGACAGCACGTGCCATAGTACATGCCACTGTTACCTGCATAGCATCTTGTGTAAAGCAAACTGAAGAGGTTTGTACCATTATATTGTGAATGAATTTGTACAGTACTGTCTGCAAGGGACTCATCCAAAATTGTCCAGATTTCTCCCTGAACTGAGTGATCATTTTGAATACGGTTGTGTATAGAAATATTGATTTCTAAAGGTTTCATGCCTTCCCCTGGAATGTCTTGCTGATACCATGCTGTGCCTTGTTCCTGTTGAACCCAAATGGCCTCAATAGCCCTGCCATATAACCCCACATTCTTCACACTGCTATGCTGACAGAGACCAGATGGCCTCTCTGCCAAGCATGTCAGAAGCTCACGTAGCCAAAGCATGTCAGAAGGCATGTAGCCCATGTATTAGCTGGAATTTGGGGATCGCATGACTGCAGGTGTGGCCTTCAAAGCTCTAGCCATTCAGATGTTGCACCCATGGCAACTCAACAATTGGACACTCCTATGTCTACTCCAATTGGCTCCTGGCCAGGGCTAATTTGCGACTAGATTGCGGTTTTTAACTGTCTGATCCCTTGGAGGAGAGCTCTCTCTCTGTTCCTGTTTATGAGATCTCGGATGGACACCTGAAATGCTGTCTTGCCATGCTGTCTCTGGGAGAGACAAAGAACTCCTTTGTGAGGCTGAGCACATGGCTGCATGCTTGCACAAAGATGGGACCTAATTTGGACTCTAACCATGGACATTCTTGACTATGGATCATCCTGGTAACTATGCATATTTCTTCAATGTTTAGTGAGGGCCAAGAGCCATAGGTTTTCTTGTTTTGAAATCCTTATTAGTCTAATTGCTAAGTTCTGTGCTGAATAAACTTATCCTGGTTTTCTAACTTGTCTGATGTTGTAACTGGATCTCAAGGCTAAACTCCTGTGCCTAGCTGGCCACATGCTACCTATGTAAGATTAAGTGCTTCTCTGAGCTAGAGTTGCTAATGTATTAAGTCCCAGAGGCCAGTTAAGAGTCTGGACCTTGCTCTTGGGCTGGAAGGGGACTCTAGTTAAAAAAGGTTCTGGTGGCTTTTGTTCTGAAACCCAGATAGGGTAGCATACCTTTCTGGATTATTGGTTAAGTTATTGTAAAGTGTAGGTTTCCCCCTCATTCCTGGACAGGCGTGAGGGCAGGGATCCTATACAGGTTGTCATTATGATTTTACTGTATTGTTTTATTTTATTACTTGAGATGGCATAAGTAAATAAATAATATTTTGTCTTTCTTCATAAGAGAAACCAATGCATTAGAAATTCACCTTTTTATTAAAAATGACTTCTATACTTTATTGATTGATTTGTTTATTTGTGTCATTTATATCCTGCCTTTCTCCTCAGTAGGGACCCAAAGTGGCTTACATCATTCTCTTTGCGTCCGTTTATCTTCACAACATCTATGTGAGGTAGGCTAGGCTGAAAGTATATGTTGAGTTGAAGGTCACCCAGTATGTCTCCATGGAAGAGTGAGGACTTCAACTTGGCTGTCCTAAATCCTAGACTGACCCTGCTGGGTTTTTGTACATAGTACTGTGCCTGTGCATTTTTCCTCACTTTCAGTTCTTTCTGTTCATCTATGTCTTTTCCTCCATTACCAAGACATTCTGTGCTCCTCCTCCTCCTCCTCCATTAATAATTGGCAAGAAAGCATGTGCACATCAGAACTACATTGCACAGCAATCATCTTGACTCATTTCATATATATGATCACATTAAAATTGCTTCTATTTGCAGTTCAGTGGTGGACCTACATTTTGGGACTCTGAAGCTTTAAAGGTTATAGGGGGCCCTTTTCAACCATTAGCTTATGATTCTGTCACTAAAATAGCCTTATTTCAATAACAGTTTAAAAAACTCCATCAATTTTGTTGAAAAATCCACTCAGTAAAAAACAAAAGTTGTTTCAGGGCCCCTCCAGGATTATGTTGGAAATATGTGTGTGTTGCAAGCTCCAATTCAGTCATTATAGAGTTAATCTGTTTACCTTGTGTGCTGTTGTTTAGACTGACCTGGGAGGGAAACCTGGCTCAGAGCCAATGAAAACAAAGCCTGCAAAATCTAAGTCTGTTTACTCACTATCAGTGGTTAATGCATTCAGGTGATTTCCTTCTATGGGTCAAGAAGAAGAATCTCCACTGCAGTTGTTGTTGAGAGACCATGTGGTCGGTCTGTTTCTGTAGCTGTAGAGATGTAGCCTTAGATCTTTTATTTTGTAACTTTTCCTGTGTATCCTTCCAGTTTGGTATCCTCCAGAGAGCCAGTTTGGTGTAGTGGTTAAGTGTGCGGACTCTAACCTGGGAGAACCGGGTTTGATTCCCCACTCCTCCACTTGCACCTGCTGATGTGACCTTGGGTCAGTCACAAGCTCTGGCACAGCTGTCCTTGAAAAAGAGCAGTTTGTGTCAGCGTTCTCTCAGCCCCACCCACCTCACAGGGTGTCTGTTGTGGGGAGGAGAAGGGAAAGGAGTTTGTAAGCTGCTCTGAGACTCCAAGTGAAGGGCGGGGTATAAATCCAATCTCTTCTCTTCTTCTTCCCTTGAGAAATAAAGATTTTTACACAGAAAGAAATGCCTCCTCTCCAGTGAAACAAAGATCCATTGCAAACTTTGAATAAGTATTTTGCCAATTTTTCCAACATATTTGAGGCCCTGAAACTTAAGCTTCATTAGTTTTATAGCAGATCCGCAAATAAACTGACAGTTGCAGCACCCTGTGCATATTCCAGTTCTGGAACTAATTTTAGACATTCTCACCAAACTAGAAATCAGGAGGAAACAGAACAGTAAAATTCTAGATTAATAAAAGTGTATAACAGGACATATTCTCTTGTTCTTACTTACAGACTTTTGCAGCCATATAGTGCATGCCAGCTGGGATGTTATAAACATTGACACACAACCAATTTTATGCTCCAGTACTCTGCTGTGTGCAGACTAACATGATTACCCTTGATGCATTTGAGTGCTGGCTCACAAAAGCTTAAAGGTAAAGGTTCCCTTACTCGAAAGCCAGTTGAATCTGAATCTAGGGTTGCGGTGCTCATCTCCGTTTCAAAGCCGAAGAGCCAGTGCTGTCCGAAGACATTTCTGTGGTCATGTGGCCGGCATGACTAAGCACCAAGGCACACGGAACGCTGTTACCTTCCCACCGAAGTGGTATCTATTTATCTACTTGCAATTTCTTGCTTTCGAACTGCTAGGTTGGCAGGAGCTGGAACTAGAGATGAGAGCTCACTCCGTCATGCGGCACCCAGGTCTCGAAAAGCTTACCCTGGAATAAATTGTGTTAGTCTCTAAATTGCTGCTGGAGTCATGCTTTATTCTGCTTTATTCTGATGCTACATTTCACCTATCTCTCAGTTGCTCCATTTGGACACTCAGCTCACTGGGGACTTAACGTTCCCACCCACACTAGCAGCACCACTTCCAATCCACTACCTTTCACAAGATTGCTTTTAAATAAATATGAAGACTGAACTGGCTCCTCTTACCTGTAACGCATTCAGGAGTGTCCCTTCCAATGGTTCTAGTACTACTTACTAATGTATATGCTGCACATGAGGGCTGGAATGTCATAATATACTGCTACGTGAGGTTTTTCCCCATTTCACCCACACAATGCACATCTTCACCCACTTCTATCATGCAACAAGTTCAGCTGTCCCACACCACCTGATTGCGCTGACAGCAGTGTTCCCCCTAAGCTGAGTTAGTGTGAGCTAGCTCACCATTTTTTAGCCTTTGGCTCACACATTTTTGCTTTCACTCAGGAAGGATGGCTCCAGAACAAACTAATCTATGCAGCGGCCAAATAGCTCGCTCACAAATTTAATGCCAGCAGCTCACAAAGTAGAAATTTTGCTCACAAGACTCCACAGCTTAGAGGGAACATTGGCTGACAGGACTGCCCCAGTCAAATTGCAAAATTGGCTGGTTTATTTTTAGAATATGAGGCAGCTCATGAAGTAAAAAACATTGCAATAAAACTATAAAAAGTAACCATTAAAAGTATCAATATTAAAACAAGCCATACAACTACAAGCCAAGAGCCTATCACATGCACACTAAAATGACACATGCCTAAAATGACACTGAGGGCCAAATCTGACATTACATTTTTCAAAGAGCCAAGACCAGGATCCTCCACACAGATGGAGCAGCCAAAGGTGGGAGAATAACTCCCCTCCACCACTGTTTACAGTCAGGAAAATGGTGGAGGGGAAGGCCAGTGCCCCTAGAGGCAGGGAGGAAAAGGCAAGTTGTTACCATATGTGCTTTTGAGTGTATTATTTGTGCTGTGCTGATGGTATGAAATAGACAGTACCCTCAGCTTTGTTACAAAAAAATTAACATCTAGTCTGGCCTTGAGAGAGCCTCCTCAATCTTGGGTTTCAGTGCGAACGTTATGTGCCAAGCCTTGTGGCTTATGGGCCACACCTCTGGGTTGAGCTGGAGTGAGACAGGGGGTCCGGTGTAACGGCCAATTGTTCCATCAAAAATGGATGGAAACTCATTGCACACCCATAGAAAATCCCTTGGTTCATTGTGGTTCACCCTCGTTACCTTGAACCCCAAGAGAGACAGTGCAGTGCAATGATTAGAGTGTCAGTCTAGGATCCAGGATGTCCAAGTCTGTCATGGAAGCTTACCAGGCCAAACACTCTCTCTCAGCCTAATTTACCACACAGGGTTGTTGTGAGGATAAAATGGAGGAGAGGAGAACAATGTAAGCTTCTTTGCATCTCCATTGGGAAGAAATGGTATAAATGAAGTAAGTAACAAACAGCCATCAGGCTAGAAGCAGACATAAAAACATCTTGAAAAGATGGAACCCTTCAAGAGAAGACAAGTGTTTTGACATGGCAGTAACTGTGAAGAACAATAAAGTAGACAGCAGGTGAGACTCATTGGGGAGGGCAGTCCAAAGATGAAATGCAACCACTGGGGGGGGGGACACCTGCCTCTGATCACCTCCATTCTCACCTCTACAAACAGAGGTATATAGAGCAGGACTTGGGAAAAGGACCTTAACCAGTAGCCTGGACAGTGCAGGAGGTGGTGGTCCCTCAAGTACAATAGGTCAGAACATCACACCAATGCTCTAATTGTACAAAGTACACACATAAGCTGGTGTAGGGTTTACTGGAAGTTTGATCAGAATGCTGAAAATAGAAGCTCTACGAAATTATTTATTTAAAGAAGCAGCACTTGTACTGTTGAGAATAAAACCCAAAAGTAACAAGATGTAAACATTTCTCTGGTTTGGATCCCACCTAGAATGTCATGGCTACAAGAAGTCAGGGTGCTTTTTGCTGATTTCCCCGCTCAGTCCAAAATGCTCCCCAAAATGCTAAATCTGGGAGATGGAGGACCTCCAGGAATGGCTTTGGGAAGAATAAGTAGCCTCCTGCATGATAGGTGAATCAGTGGAAATTGCCCCGCCCACCTGCACCTGCAGAAATTATGGGCAGGATTCAAGCTGCATTTTGTAAGAAAATTAAAAAGGGTCAGGACCAATAACCAGTTATTTAAATACCAGTTATTTAAATATTCAAAAGATAAATCAAGAAAATTGCAATGTGTGTGTTGTTTTTTTTGTTCTGGGGTGTTAAAATGTTCTGTATATTCAAAGGTTTTAGCCAGTAAGGAAAAATGGATTATGAAAATATGGTAGATATCTATCCTTGTGTGTAAGGACTTAAAAATCTTTTTGTTTGCAGTTTTACCAATCCATAAGAACATATGTGCACATCAGGGGGGGAAAACCAGCCTTACTTAACTCACAAAACTTGTATAGGAAAATACTGTGCCTAATTGATTAAATATGCAATGCTGTGACAGTGTTATATTTAAATGTGGTTGCTATTCCCCTTCTACAAATTTTGCGAAGTCTTGATTATGAAAAGAATTGCCTAAACAAATATTGGCACAATCATACATGAAACAGACAGTCCAGATTTGGGAAGAGCTCGATTCAAGTCCTTAGTGACCAACAGGTTTTCAGGTACAAGCTTTCGAGAGTCAAAGCTCCTGTCGTCAGATACCCTGAAAATCTTCTTGGTCTCTAAGGTGCTACCCGGACTCGAACCTGGCACTTCTACTGCAGACCAACACGGCTACCCTCTGAAACCAAGTTTGGGAAGACAGTGTGGTAGTGTTGGATCAGAATCTGAGATGTTCCGTTTCAAGTCCCCATTCTGCCACTCGCTGGTTGGTCTTGGGCCAGTCTCAGCCTAACTTACCTCACAGAGTTGTTGTGAGATAAAATGGGGAAGGAAGAACCATGTATGCCAATCTCCTGAGATCCTTGGATAAGGGGGGAAAGAGATAACATTTAAAAAGTAAAGGCTTCCCTTGCTCGAAAGCCAGTCGAATCCGACTCTAGGGTTGCGGTGCTCATCTCCGTTTCAAAGCCGAAGAGCCAGCGCTGTCCGAAGACGTTTCCGTGGTCATGTGGCCGGCATGACTAATCACCAAGGCGCACGGAACGCTGTTACCTTCCCAACGAAGTGGTACCTATTTATCTACTTGCAATTTCTTGCTTTCGAACTGCTAGGTTGGCAGGTAGTTACTAGGTAGTTAAATAGAGGCATTTCTGATAAGATATTTTGGAAAAGGTGATACTACTTTTTGAGGTAGAAAATCAGAAAAATTCAGTTACAACTGTACACAGTAGGACATCATGCTTCATGTCTGCATCACACAAACAACACTAAGTAATCTTTGAATTTATAACTGGTTGGCTACGATTGATGGTCCATGGTTGTAACCCTAACCTTCACTCATAAAAATCCTATTGAAGTAAATGGGAAGCATGTAAATGCATTACTGTACAAAATTAACAATGGATTGTCCCCAAAATGCATATGAATGTTATCAGTTATTTTGGTTTCTTGTCCATTTCAGGTATGGTCTCTTTTTCCTGCAAAACTGCTCAGGCATTATTTTGCCAAGTGATCTAAAAGATTCGTCAACTTATTTTCTGACAAGTTATCTTTAGTATCTGTCAGAACAAAACAGCGAAATGCTGTTACATACACTGCAGTCCTAAATGCACTGAAGTCAAATGGGCTTAGAAGGAAATAACTCAGTTTAGGACTTCAGTGATAATGAGAAATAGATGTAAAATTCTTGCTGACAGTGTTCCAACAATTGTGCAGATTATGTACTTTTAGATACAGAACGTAAATCAATATTTCATTATACTAAATTGGCCTCATTGGGAGCAAAACTCATCATTATCAAGCTCATAGCCACAATATTCCTTTTTATAGGAAAGGGTGGATTCTTTTCTCCCTGGGCCAATTTGTTGGTGTTCTGTTTATTACCACTGTTGTTTTCTGTGGAAAGCCCAATTCTTTTACCAGCATTTTCTGCTGGTTTGTCAATGTTGTTGTTGTCGTCGTCGTCGTCATCATCATCATCATCATCATCATCATTTATATCTCACCCCGCAGCTAACAATTTAAAACATACATGATAAAATACACTGCAAAACCATTAAAATACCTCCCTCCCAAACGTACCTCATTAAAACAACATTTTAAAAAGTTTTAGAAACAGAGCTAAAATATAAACAAAACATAAAACATTGGTTAGTAATCATTGAGGGTCTGCCAAATGAAACAAAAAAAATCTTCAGTCATTGGTGGAAAATGGCAACAGGAGGGCACAGACAAATCTCCCTGGGTAGAGAGGTTCAGAGGTTTTGTGCCATGACTAAAAAGGCCCTCTCCTGGTTGCAGAAGGCAGAGCCAGCTGAAGCAAGGCCTCTGAAGATTACCGTAATGGTCACACAGGTTCATAAGGGAATAAGCAGTCCTTCCAGTATGTCAGTCCCAAACTATATCAGGCTTTTAAAATGTTATTTTCGGGTAATTTTTTGTATTTTTATATGTGTATGTGCACCTGAAAGTCATAGTGAACTCTGGTGATTAACCCTTACTGGGACCCTGCAGGATATTCAGAGAGGTGGCTGAATAAGGCTTGCCCCCACCTCCTGCCTCTGCTATTTCAAGGAGGTCTCCCATCCAAGTACAAGATGGAACCTTGTAGGACTCCATAGGCCAAAGGTCAAGAGGATGATAAGCAGTCCTCTAGCACCCCCTTCTGAAACCTACCCACCCAGTAGGACTGGAACCACCGCAGAATGGTACCCCCAATCTCAGTCCAGATAGATGGTCCCGAAGAATACCATGATCAATTGTATCAAAAGCTGTTGAGAGGTCCAGGAGAACCAATAGTGTCACACTCCCTCTGCCCATCTCTCAGTACAAGTCATCCACCATTAGCATTTTCTGTAACACTGAGAACATCATGTAAGAACTGGAAATGCACAGATATTGCCCATAGGAAAGACTAATTCAGCTTTGGATCTACTGGCACTAATATGTGTATAAATCTGAACGGTGAGCCTCTCTATCTAATGATATGAAATTCCTTATGAAATTCCAGAGGGCCTGCAAGGCTGAGATGTTCCACCAGGCTTTTGGTTGAGGACAGCGATGGTTTTCATCTTGGTTGGTGCCCTCTTCCGCTCTCTACATTTGTCTTACCCCTTCCCCCCTGCCTGCGAAGCAGCCGGCAGTCTGAAATGGGATTAATTTGTTCACCATCAGTTTTAAAAACGTGCTGTTTTTCTAGTGTATGTTTTTATTCATATTGTACATTGCCCAGAGCCCTAGCAAGGATTGGGTGATTAATACATTTAAATAACAACAACAACAACAATGCTTACCTTGCATCACCTCTGCTGATCACACCTTTCCCATTTCACACAGTGTCTGCTCAACTGCCCCAGCCAGTTTCTCAAATGTAGCATCAGGGTCTCTAGAGACAGGATAATTTGCTTCCTCATGTTTTAGGTGGAGGAGGGGTTCAGCTCTTAGAGTGCTGCTTGGGTGCTTCTCAGGGTCAGAAGCCTCTCCCAGCTACTTGGAATACAGCAGCCTGCTCCACGGTCATCATCCAGCCCTGAATGGTGCCTCTCCTTGCAAGTACTGTACAGATCCAGGAGGCAGAGAATGAATCTGTGCACTTGTACTGGAGCACAGCCTGGGACTCCCATAATCATGGCTGACACTGCAGCAAGCAAAATACGTTTGGTCAGTAATCTCTCTGCTTCTGCAGGGATTTCAAGAATATGTTCTTGGGGGTGGCTTCTATTTCCCCTTTGCTTGTTGCTCTATGAACCTCGTCGTGCCTTGAATACTGGATCAGTTTTTAGTTTACTATACCACGTGAGAACATTGACATTGCTCAAATAAAATGCTCACACAGTTGTCAGAAGCAGCATAAAAGGAATTATCTCACTTGTTGTGGTAATTTCAAGCACTTCTTGTTACAGCAACAGCAATAAAGGCTTTTAAAAAAATTTAATAGCTGCAGGTTCATTTGGGGAATAACACCAACGCTATTCAGGAAGCAGCAGAGGTTGGAATGCTATGAACTCTGAAGAAGACGGGGATGGAACAAACAGACTAATATTCTTTGCACTTAAAATGAATAAGAAGGTGCAGCACATTGCACCTAATTTAATGACGCCAGCAGAGCAGGCTAGCTTCTGAAATCCAGTAAACACAGAAGTTTTTTGTTTTGTTTTTTACAGCAGGGAAGGCAGTAGTTGTGTTGGCAATGTTTGGTGAGGACATGAGGGGGGGGGAATAGACTGTGGAGGATAGATAACTAGAAGAGGTCATCATCTCCTAGTAGAAGGAAGTGAGGAAGATGTCCCTTTGCTGGGGGGAAAGGATGTAGAGATGAGCAGGCCCACTGAGAGGGGGACTAGAGGTAGACAATTCTATGGGCATAAGACCACACTAGGAGTTGCGGTGGCTCAAGTGGTTAAGACGCTGAACTGCAGGCTGTGGAAGGTCAGTAGCTCAGCAGTTTGAGACCCGAGTGTGCCGCATGATGGAGTGAGCTCCCGTCTCTAGTTCCAGCTCCTGCCAACCTAGCAGTTCGAAAGCAAGAACTTGCAAGTAGATAAATAGGTACCACTTCGGTGGGAAGGTAACAGCGTTCCATGCGCCTTGGTGCTTAGTCATGCCGGCCACATGACCATGGAAACGTCTTCGGACAGCGCTGGCTCTTTGGCTTTGAAACGGAGATGAGCACCGCAACCCTAGAGTCGAATTCGACTGGCTTTCGAGCAAGGGAACCTTTACTTTTAAGACCACACTGCGGCCCTGGGGACAGCAGCAGCATCGCTTGTGTGGTCTTCTGAAGATGAGTCTTTGTTTAGGGGACTTCTGTGGGTCTCAGCAGCCCTGGTTTGGATTATGGATTTATTCAGTTTCTGAGGCACTATATTATAAATTCTTGTTATTATTATTTTTCCAAATTCAGGGATTGCAAAGCTCCCTTGTTCTCCGTGCTTGGGGAGCTTCTCCAAGTTGTGTCTTGTAAGTGAATAGCTCAGGGATTGCACAGTTGTCTGAAGCTTTAAACATCACTGTGTGTGAGTGTGGTATTACACAGCTCTGTTGGACCAAAAAAAGAAATTAGGTGAAACCTTGATAGCACAGTCTGAAAATGAAAAGGCAATGTGATAAAAGCCAAGTAGCATTACAAGATGGGGCAAAATTCTTATGGGAAGGCTTACCTTTTCCTGAGATTTGTCTGAGAAAACTTACCAATAGAAAGCTGAATCATTCGACCACCACTAGAAAGAGCTATCATCCACCCCTCACCCAGTCTCAGCTAAGTAGTAGCATATTACATTTTTGTCCTTCCACTTATATCATCTTTATTTATGTGGCAATTTATTTTCATTATGGATTCTGCAGTTAGATCAAAGAGGACTTGCTAGATCCAGATTCCTTTTACTTCCACTTTATGCTGTGAAATATTCTGGCAGCTCCAAACTGCTCTATCACTATAGGGGAGATTCAATTACCACTAATGCTGATGTAGTTCCCTCGGCATCAAGGAGCTCACTGTCTTACTTTATTACGCTTCTCAGCCGGAGTAGTTCTTCATCAATCAAACGCACTATTCTCAACTGTCAAGAGAAGCCCAAAGATCAGTATTAATAATCAGCATCTACAGTCCGAAGGTTAAGATCCTGGCCAGATGCAGAGGGAGGAATTTCTCATTTGCAAACTCACATTTTCTTACTCAACGTTAGGGATTTCAACCTTTTTTTAAAAAAAATCACATGCTCCTTGTAAGATGTTTCTGTAGCGTCCCATCTTCCCTTTTCCCATTCCTTACATCTTCATAGTCTTTTCTTACCATCTCATTCCCATTTCTTCCTCACCTCAGAATGAAGACACAAGGCCCAAGCAACCGATTGATCGAGAGCTTTAGTAATGGCTGAGCTACAAGAGCAACTTAATGAACAGCACTCATATTTCAGTAATGACTAATCCTACACGCTACCAGTACTCAGGGCAACCTACTATGTCTCAGACCTTACCATTGCTGAGCGATTATACCCTATTTTTCATTGCCTGCACCCTGAAAATATGCCAGGTGGATACCAGCCTCATTTGCATCCTACCATCTGGTTGTTCTTAGTGTGCAATGATGCTGCACGGTTCCAAGGGAATCCCCTCACCATTGCTTTAAAGCCAGCCAGGTATTAGATGCTGTACTGGGGAAACCTTCCTTGGATGTTTCATGGTGCTCACCAATTCCCTTATGCTTTTGTTACAAAACCAGCTGCATTGCTTCTGCCACCAAATTCCTAGTTAAGCCCTAACTAGCTTTAATTACTCCTCTTCTTATGCAGTATAAAAAAAGACAAGAGCCTTTTGGCCAATCTGAGAAAGAAGCCCCCACCGCCCAAATCCTGCTTGGCCTTGAAGTGAAAAGTTAATCCCATACTGCTGTTTTTTTGTAAAAGGGTGCAGGGTTTGGTTCAGTGAGAAACTGTCTAGAGAAACTGAGAGCCACTTAAACACAATCCTTAGGTAGGATTGCCAGGTCCCTGCTGGCTACCAGCAGGGGATGGGAGCATAGGATTGCCATCTCAGGTTACGGAACTCTTGGAGATTTGGGGATAGAGCCTGGGGAGGACAGGGATCTCAGTGGGGTACAATACCATAGAGTCCACCCTCCAAAGCATCCATTTACTCCAGGGGAACTGATCTTTGTAGTCTGGACTCTGGAAGTGTGCTGTAATTCTGGGGGATTCCCAGGTCCCACCTGGAGGCTGGCATCTCTACTTCAGGTCTTCTTTTGTTTTTCCCAGTTGCATGAGGTACTAAGTATCATTCTCACCTTGTGCTGCTCACAGGAATAGGGGCAAAAATGCTCCCTATGCCAGGCATCGGTAGGAAATGAGGTAGCTAGATAGTACTGAAGAGATAAGGTCCACCCACTTTCTCCACCATGTCTGACATACTTCTAGCATAGTTATTGATCAGATACCATTCTGCCTCCAATGAACTAAATTGTCACTGACTCCTTGTCTTGAACCATCTGAGATGGTATACACGCCTAGAAATGTCCCTGCGCTGGGCTCCATTAGGGCCAATGTATCTGCTGTTCCCAGTATGAGTCTAAAAATCACTTCACTGTGGTGATTAATCTGTTCCAGACATATTTGCTTCTAGTTTGGAATAGGGAGTGCTGGTTGTAGAGTTGGTTGTCAAATTCAGCTCTCACCCCTAATTCTTCTGCTTCATGTAGTGGGTAATGTGAAAGACTGCTCCCTGAGACCCTGGAGAGCTGCCATTCAGCAGAATAGGTAATAATGACGGACCGCTGATTCAATATAAGGCCACTTCATGTGTTCCGTTTAAAACATGATTTGGTTCACTTCTTGGGCTGTACATGCCATATGTTCCTCTGTTTAAGATGGCTTTCCAGATGTTAGAAAAAATATTGTATCCACATTGCAATAGTTGCACTAATTTCAGTCTGCTGGCATATGCAAAGTCTATTGTGCATATGTAAAGAAAATGACAAGAACATCCTGCAGGGGGCAGCAGATGGGATAACCAGTTAGCATAGTCAGATTAGGGACTTCCTACTATTTTCAAATAGTCTCTTTCCTGTCTCCTTTTTTTTTTTTTTTTTTTTTTTGCTTTTGTGTGTGTGTGTGTCCATGCCTGAAAGTCATGGCAACCTCTGGTGACTCCTACTGGGGCATGGAGGATATTCAGAGAAGTGATAGCCTGCCTCTGCCTCCAGGTCCTGGTAATCTCTGGATGTCTCCCATCCAAATATTTTGCAGGGTCAGGCCCGCTTAGCTTAGATCTGACGAGATTGGGCTTGCCCAGGCTTGGCTAGGTTGGGGGTTTTTTCCAGCTCCTGCTGAGATCTCTTCGTTACTGACTCTCTCCTAGTTAGACAGACAGTTCAACTTCTCTTTCGCTCTGCTCTTTCTTACAAATTTTGTTCTCTTCTTAATAAACCAAGTTTGTTTATTGTTTGTGCTTCACTTTACTTCATATTTACACTCTGCCAACACAGTCCAGTGCCATCCCACATTTCACACAACAGATATAACACCAGTAGATCTGCTGCAGCAGGATCATTTTTGTTTTCCCAAAAACAAAAAACATAGCATATCCATTGATCAAAAGAGGAGGTACCCTTTCAGCTTAAATATAACAGGTCACAGCTGACACTGCGTAGACACGGCTTCGGCTGGGAGGGCGGGGTAGAAATCTGAGGAATAAATAAATAAATAAAATAGACACTGAATGATGGTTCATTATTAAACTAAAAACAGGGCAAAACATATACTTTCTCATGTAAAACTGAGGAGAAGACAGCGATGATGATGATGATGATCAGGGGTCATTTCCTGCAGGAGTGCACAAGAGCGGAGCTCCGGCAATAAAGAGCCCAGGGGGTGGGCACATGCAACAAGCCCTGCCCCCTGCTCCCAGCAGCCCTCAATCAGAGCAAGAAGCAGCCAGGTAAGTTACAGAGCCCCCCCCCCGGCCCAGTGGAGCCTGAGCGGTGGGTGTTGCCTTCTGACACACTTCCGGTGATGTCAGGGGGTGTGGCATCTGCAAATAAGTCATGCTAATGAGTTATGCTAATGAGCTCCTGCCCCTCTTTTTCTACGAAATTACCCCTGATGATGATGAAGAAGAAAAAGAAGAAGAGTTGATTTTTATACCCTGTTTATACCCTTCCTGCCAACCTAGCAGTTCAAAAGCAAGAAATTACAAGTAGATAAATAGGTACCACTTTGGTGGGAAGGTAACAGCATTTCGTGCACCTCGGCATTTAGTCATGCCGGCCACATGACCACAGAAATGTCTTCGGACAGTGCTGGCTCTTCAGCTTGGAAATGGAGATGAGCACCGCAACCCTAGAGTGGGTTTCAACTGGCTTTCGAGCAAAGGAAACTTTTACCTTTACCTTTTCTCTATCCTAAGGAGTCTCAAAGCAGCTTACAATCACCTTCCCTTCCTCTCCCCGCAACAGGTATCTTGTGAGATAGGTGTGGCTGAGAGAATTCTGAGAGAAACTGTGACTGGCCCAAGGTCACCCAGCGGCCTTCATGTGGAGGAATAGGAAATCAGACCTGGTTCTCCAGATTAGAGTCCTGCTGCTCCTAACCTCTGCACCACCCTGGGTCTCGTGGTATAAGCCACTTGGGGTCCCCATTGGGGAGAAAGGCAGAATATAAATAAAGTAAATATATTAAATTAAATGCCTTCTCATGTCCATGGAACTTCCCAACTCTTCAGCACCTTATTGGGTTTCTCCAATATTTTGTCTTTTTTTTTTTACCCTGGAGGGGAAATGAGAAGGAGGGATTTAGCAAAAGAGAATTACTGCTGTAAACATTTACTAGAATGTGCTTAAACTGATTTAGTGCTTTCCTACATGCCGCATCTTCTATCCTTGCTTCTATTGATCCCATAGTGGGAAGTAAAGATGTCAGCCAGGAGGGAGTGTGGTAATGGAAATGCCACAGCCCTCCCCTGTGAGCAAACATCTCATGCAGAGAGATGTAATTTGTACTTCCTTGGATCAGCAGGGGTGAATCTAACCCATTGTGTGGTTGAGGCACAATCCAACCACTAAGAGTAGAAGCCAGAGAGTCACCCCATGGAACCGTTTTAGAACGTTAGGGCGAGGGGAAGGTCTATGTTTGTTGTTGTTTTTTAATCCGGTTGTGTTATTTTCACTCCATGGCTTGTTCTGGTTTTTTGCAACAGAAATACCTAGTGCAGTTTCGGCATCCGCTTTTGGTTTAGAAAAAAACTGTTGCATTCCCGATCTGGTGCTGTAGTTTTCTTTTCCCTAAATATAAGGTGCCTGAATTGTTATATGCCAGTGTATCTACCAATCCTAGCTGGCGTAATCTCACGTAGCCTAAGAGATTGCCATTGGTATAATATATTTTAATTGTGGGCGGAAGGTGTGGGGATGGGGGTTAAAAATATGCAAATTGAGATTCATATGCAAGGACCTTATAATTTTGAATAAAAGAGGAATTTCATGATCTTTTCATGAACGAATTGGGAACATTAAATTATCTGCCAAATAAATTATTCATTGTGAAGTGTTTGCTCAGTTCCATCTGTGAATGTAAGAGAGTCCTTCCAGATGTGCCTTATTGCCTTTGTACTGGGGGAAATGAAAAAATACAGCTTTCTCACAAGTCCACCACATATGGTAAAATGAGCCCTCATGGTTCTTACATTTCCAACATTTATTTGACATATTCTGGTTCATATTTGCAATTTTCTTTGGAGTCATGTACCATCTATACATCATTTTATAACAGTTCTCTCTAACATTGGTACACGTCGATATCTTTATAGAATTTTTCCACAAATACTCACAGGTTTCCATAGGCACTTCCTTATTCATGTTAATTGCCCATTTTATCATTTGCTCCTTCACAATTTCATCTTCCGTATACCATTTTAACAACACTTTATACATTTTAGAGATATTTTTCCCCCTCCACTCTCCCAAACATTTTCCATTTCATTTTTTTCCTCTCTAAAACCATAATTTTTCTTATCTGATCTAAAAAGATCATGAATCTGCATGTATTTCAGCCACTCATATTCATATTGTATTTCATTCTGCTTTTTCATTACCCATTCTGTTCCCTCTTTTTTAATTAAATCTCTATATGGCAACCAATCCCTGTCTCGCTGTCTTGAGTATGATGTTAACACCTCAACTGGTACAATCCACAATGGTCTGACTTCACGAAAATATTTTTTATATCTCATCCATACCACAAACAATGCTTTTCTCACCAAATGAAGTTTAAAAAAGCTATCCATTTTTGTTTTGTCATACCATAAATATGCATGCCAACCAAATCTACAGTAATGGACCTCTAACCCCAATAGTTTATCATTCTCAAGTTTCACCCATTGTTCCATCCAGGTTAGACAGACCGCTTCATAATATAGTCTAAGATTCGGTAGCTGCAAACCTCCTCTTTCTTTGGCATCGCATAGTATTTTCATTTTGACTGTTCTTTCTTTTCTATTTTGCTGTCTCCTGCGATGCAGTGTCAATGATCCAAACTCTATTTCTCATTTTTTTCTACTTGTATGATATCAGAGGTGTTATGCTTCAGGTGCTTACCTGTTTGTAATTGGAAGTCCCAACAAATCTTTGTTTCCTCATTTTCCATGATCTTGTCTGGTTTGTGCTCCACTGAATTTCTGGCTGATGGTAAACCATACTTCTTGCTCCTTTGTTCTTTTTTCCCCCCTGTTCTTAGATCAAGGTCTTGAACAATAAAACTTGAGTGCTTAAATAAGACCCATGTCTGAAAACAGCTTCCTTTGGCACTTCCCTGCAGCCTCTAGAAATCAAGCAACAAAATAAGTATGTTTAAAATCTGAATCCTCTAAGAGGAAATGAACCTTTTGCTCTAATGTTGCTAGAGGAAACATAGTCCATTTATCAAAACATGGCATAATCCATTGTAACCTAGGCTGAGGCCCATAAGCACATTGCAAGAAAATATGTGGAAGAGAGTCCACTGACTGGAGGGGGCAATTGTGACTGCATAAAGGTCCTACATAACTTTGGGATAACCAAGAATTCTAAGTAGGGATGAAATTTTCCCTTAGATGGAAGTCCCAAGGCAAGTGGGGAACATGTCCTCCTAGCATCTTATAGCTCTTATCTCTAGCACAGATCAGTTTGGCCACATCGATTTACCGAAGAAGAAAAAAGATCCTCTATTTTAAGATCTATAAGAGATAACTTCTGTTCAAACAGCTGGAGCCAGGGGGGCTTATATGAGTCCCTGTGGGTTAAGTTTACCAAGCTACCCTCAGGGGGCTCAAAGAATAGATGTAACTAATAATTAAAGGCACAGGCTTCTGTAGAGCTAAGCCTGAATTCATAACTGAGAGCTGATGACGAAATGCACCTAGGCAGCCCTCCCATTGCTTGAAGAAATGAGGACTGGGCTCCAACAGATATTGATATAGGGACACCATAGAAAAGTTGTGAGATCACCACTGAATTAAAAACTTTAATAACAGCTGGAATACACCATACTTCTTGCAAAGATTCCAGTGCAACATAGCTACACTTTATAGTCAGTTTGAGTGATTTTACTGCAGGCACTGTGGTTGACTGTTTCATCCTTAAAGTTGTTATTTGCTGCTATCACTGGTCTTCTGAATCTTGGCTTTCATACTTTTCATTTTGAGTGCCTGCTGTGCACCTATAATGAGTCCTTCCATTTCTTTCTCGAAGTGCCCATTTTGGAGCCACTTCCAGGTCCTTTTGTTATCAACTTTATTCTCTATGTCTTTCAAATATTGCCCATGCAGATGCTTTTCCTTCCAGTTCTCAAAGTGAGTTTGGATTTCAGTCTTTTTGTAATCTTCTTTGGTTTCTGTAACCTTCAGCTAGAAGCTTCCCTTTGCTTTTCTTTGTGTAGTCATTCAGTGCTCGTTTTTCTTCTTCAGCTGCTTCCTTAACTTTCAAGAGACCTCTTCCACCTAATTGTCTTGGTAAGTACGATGATTATGATGTTTGTAGGTAGTCGGTTATGTGATGCAAGTTCTTCATGCAAACTCCCACACACACACATGCACAAATACATTGACGTCTTTTCATAGACCAGTCTGTTTTCACTATATTCTGCAATGTTCACAGTTAGAGTTTTCAAATCCAATATGGCAAGCCATCCCACAACCCATTACTCTTTTGAGAGATTACTGACCTGTATGTTCTCCTGACCAGGTAGCAAATGTCCTGAAGGACAAGATCACAAAGAACTTGTTTTCTGTTTAGTATCACCAGTCACACTTGAAAGATACAGAAAATGAATATCCCTGCTGCCTGCCATGGATTCACATCATAGCCCTAAGAGATTGGGTAGACATTTTTGAAAGAAGAGGGAGACTGTTACAGTTCTAAAACCTCATATGTATTGATTGTGGGGAAAGGAGTAAATGTTCCAGAAAATAGCCAAGTTGGACTCTAGTAGAAGAGCTAGTTTCAAGTCCACTAGCACCTTAGACACCAACAAGATTTTCAGGGTATAAGCTCCCTTCATCAGATTCAAGTGGCAATGGAGATCTTTGAGTCCTTGTATCCCAGTCAGTATGTGGGAGTGGTGTTGCATAGAAAGCAGTCAAGAGGCAAAGATACAATGTAGAATGCAATCAGGGTAAATATAAGACATACAGTTAAACCTGAGAATGCAAGTTGGGGAACACATGGGGCAGGGATGAGACCATATTATCTGATTCAAATTCATGCATTTCATTCTTGTTTTTTAGTTGTTGTAGATTTTCCAGGCTGTATGGCTGTGGTCTTGAAATTGTAGGACCTGATGTTTCACCAGCAGCTGTGACTGGCATCCTCAGAGGTATAACACGGAAAGATGGGGTACTCTCTGTGTCAAGGTGAGAAGAAAAATGGTAGGCAGGTAATTTATATCTACTCAGGGAGGTGGGGTAGGGCTGAGTCATTATCTTGTAGGCGTTCCCCAGGCTGTGACATGCTAATGGAGGAAATTTCATGAAGAGGTACTTTTGCATATGGATTGGCTGTTAAAATTCTAATCTTATCTGTAGTGCTATTGCGAGATGTAGAGCATTTTGTGTTTTTCAGGACAGGAAACCATGCCCTATTTATTTTTAAACTCTTTTCTTTCCTGTTGAAATTGGGTTTATGTTTATGAATTTCAATGGCTTCCCTGTGTAATCTGACATGGTAACTGGATGTGTTGTCCGGCCTTTTAGCGTCTTGGAATAAGATACCGTGTCCTGTTTGAGTTAGGCTATGTTCAGCCACAACTGATTTTTCAAGTTGGCCCAGTCTGCAGTGTCTCTCATGTTCATTTATTCTTGTCTGAATGCTATGCTGTGTGGTCCCGATGTAAACCTGTCCACAATTGCATGATATGTGGTATACTCCTGCAGAACTGAGGGGGCCTCTTCTGTATTTTGCCAATCATAGCATCTGTTGTATTTTTCTGGTGGGTCTGAATACTGTTTGTAGGTTGTGAAAAAACACAACCTGCTAAGCATGTGTAAGCCACAGAACTGCCTTAGTGATTTTTGAAGCAACCTCTGTGCTTTCCTCATGCTTCTATCCACTGTATTTTTTTTTAAAAAAAAGAATACTTAGATGATTATCTAAGAAGATGTAGTGGGGAGTAATGTAAACATCAAAGTGTACTTAGTCACGCAGTTGGTATTTTGGAACCAAAGGTATGCAGAACATTGAATAATTCTTTCTATTCCAGCACCTTTCTCTAAAAGCAAAATTGCTTTGCTTTTTTACTGTAGACTTTCATACAGCCCACTGCCACCTGTGATATCAAAATGAAAGCTGGTAGTTCTTTGGTGGCTTATAGCATTTGAATGTGTAATGTGTAACTTTGTTCTTTCTTCCTGTGCTTTTAATTCATATTGAATAAACAATGTGGCAAGCAATTTGTAGAGATGTTACCCAGGTACTTCTCTCTCCTCTTGGCAAATCTGAATGAATGTGTACTAAACAGTAAGATATGAATAAGTAAATAGAAACCCTTTTCAACATAAAAACTGAATCAGATAGCCATCAGCTTCCTTCTAGCTCTACAATTCTCTGAGGACATTTTCTAATTGTTTATCACATGTGAGTCATCAAAAATAAAGTGCAAACTTTTACTGAGTTGTAAGGATATGTTCTGATTTCCCCACCCCCCCAAAAAATAGCCCCAAGCTTATTGAAGTATTTAGGAGACTTGAGCCCTTTTCAGGTATGTTACTGGCACTCCCATCCCACATATCAGGAAAGTTTGCTATGTGCAATCTTAGTATGTGCAATTGCCATTTTGTCTGACATAGGCAATGTATGTATTTTGCAGATTCAGTATGCACGAACCAAAACCGATATATTTAGGATGGCATTGGATTAATTTGCTGGCAATCCTAAATCACTGTCAATGATTTTGAATTCTGTTTTATGTTTTTTATCTCTTTTGTAAGCTGCCTTGAGTTCTATAAGGTAGAAAGGTGGCTAATAAATTTTAAATAATTTTTTAAAAAAAATTGTGGTTACAGATTCACACATACTGAAGTTTCAAAATATGCATATTGCTCTTTTCAGAAGAATGGCAATGGCACATACTTGTCAGCGAGCTGCCATTTCCTTGGGACAAGTCTCGTCCCTTTCTCATCCCTGCCCGACCCTCACTCCTGTAGTTGTTATTCTTTTCATGTTAGGCATCTGTAACTGCCAAGTTTCTCCAGCTGGTGTGATGGGGTATTGTGTCTTTACGCTCTGGCTTGTTTAGGTTTCCCGTATGAACTCAACTTGTGTTTATGGAACTGGCCGTTGCTGTTCTCAGGCCGCTTCGCGCCTTTTCTAATCTGTAACCTAACGAGGGAAATGAGCTCATTGGTTTAAACCTTGTTTGAAGTTCCTTTAATACACCTTCCCTGGGTATTGTAGTTATTCCTAACAATCTCTGTATGTTCATGATCAACCATGCTTTGGAAATAAATCTTGCTTCTTTTTGAACGTGGATCTATTCTCCTGATTTGGGATCTAACATTTTGTTAGGAATCCTACCTTTCCCCCTCACCCCGAGTCTGACGCCTGTCATGAGCGGGGCCGAAGGGAAACCTAATCTTAGTATGTGCAATTGCCATTTTGTCTGACATAGGCAATGTACATATTTTGCAGATTCAGTATGCACGAACCAAAACCGATATATTTAGGATGGCATTGGATTAATTTGCTGGCAATCCTAAATCACTGTCAATGATTTTGAATTCTGTTTTATGTTTTTTATCTCTTTTGTAAGCTGCCTTGAGTTCTATAAGGTAGAAAGGTGGCTAATAAATTTTAAATATTTTTTTTAAAAAAATTGTGGTTACAGATTCACACATACTGAAGTTTCAAAATATGCATATTGCTCTTTTCAGAAGAATGGCAATGGCACATACTGAGATGTCTGTGCGTAGCATGCTGTCCTGGTACACAGCATAGGGTTGCCAGGTCTGGGCTGGAAAATACCTGGAGACTTTAGGGGTGGATCCAAGAGAGGGTGGGGTTTGGGAAGGGGAGGGGCCTCAGCAGGATACAATGCCATAGAGTCCACCCTTCAAAGCAGCCAGTTTCTTCAGGGGAGCTGATCTCTGTCAGCTGGAGGTCAGTTGTAAAAGCGGGCGATCTCCAGGCCCCACCTGAAGGCTGGCAACCCTAACACAGGATCAGCGTTCCAGAAATAAAACACCTGAAAGGGGCTTTGATGTTGCCTTTATCTAGAGAGGAGCCAGGTAAGACACACTACTACACTGTAGTGATGTACTTCTTTATTTCCCAAGCAAGGCAGAACCCAGTTTGGATCAGGATTGTGGCAAGGGAGAAAGAAGAGGATCCAGCCTCCCACCAGAGTCATTTTCCTGATCCCAAAAAGTTTGCCGCACTGCGGGGGGCATCATGATCCAAATTAGGCCCTGTGGCACTTGGGGAATAAGTTCTCTACAGCAGCCATACGCCACTGTTTGGAACCCTGTTTATGTTATTGAATTTTATGAATGTTAACATGTTGTTAAATATTTTCAATAAACGAATTTTCTGAAAGAAAAAAAAAGTTCTCTACAGCAGCCATCTGGCAGCAAGGAATTCAAGTCAGGCTGCAAAACCCCCAATGGACTCATTTCCAAATATGTTGTATAGGCTGGACCTGGGAATCTGAAAGGTAATGCCAGAGTAGACAGTAGAGACCTTGACAGAGCAATAGCTGGGCACAGTATAAGGAAGCTTAATTTCATCCCAGTTTTGTAAGCAATTAAAGCCATAAGATGTTTTGAACTTTAACATCTTGACTGATTTCACACAAGAGCTGTGCCGCGGTTGTGCCTCCCTTTGCCCCACTTCTATTGGTCAATTTCCCACTCGAAGCCACGTGGCCGCATTTTGACCTGCCTTATTTTCCCCACAGTTTCGTGATCCTGTTTTTTGAGGCTCACGAAACTCTGGGGAAAATTGGGCAAAGCCGCAAGTAAAAATGTGGCTGCGCAGCTTCAAGTGGGAAATTGTCCAATACAAGTGGGGCGGCGCAGCTCTTGTGTGAAATCGGTCCTTGTTTTCTATCCAATTCGGATGACCTTCTGAGGAACTGTGCGCCTCACAAATGGATCCTCCTTGCCAAATGTCAGACAAATAAGAGAAGGGTCCTCATTTTTCTAAATGATTAAAATTTACGCATAGAACTTTGAGGAAGGATATTGGGCACCACCACAAAATGACTGCCATGGGAGGTGGGCCCAGTCACAAAAAATGTTGGACAAGTTGCAAGCCAAGAGTTAAAGTTACAAGCTGCCTTAGCCTTTCTAGGTCTTAAAATATTTTCAGATTGACCCACTTCAACCTTCAGCTTGATTCAGCCTAGTGAGCTATGCCTGCATTTTTGAATAACAGATATCTGCATACTGTCAGGGCTCAGGATGCCCTTTTGTGAGGATTGACCTTTTTGTTGGAAATTGTTTTGCCAGCTCAGAAGATACAACTAATTTTGTTCTTACTTAGAAAAACTGTTTTTAGGAGGGACACAGAGCACCTGTAATGTTTTTCTGAAAGACTGCTACGTTTTTTATCCATGCTTGTTCCTTATCCTGCCATTTTTATTTTATTTTTTTAATAAAATTTTTAAAAGATACAATTTTTGTGCCCTCTTTTGTTATTCTGTAGGAGAATAATCCTATTAATGGAGTCTCCTCCTTTCCTGGTGAACGGAGCTTGGCAAGCAAAGGTGACTGGATAGTTTTTGTGGCTGGCTTCCTAGGTACTAGCCTGAGTAAAAAAAACCCCAAAAGGGACGTTTGTGACACAAGCATTACAGAAACAGCTGCTTCTGAAAGGACATTCCCTGCAGTCACTGAGTCAATACCTCTTGGGCTCTTCTGGAGCATCTCCTGCACCAAGAAGATGGATCAAAGCCAGGATAAGCTCTTGGCTTTGGGGAAGAGATGCTGTTTGGTTTCAGTTTCCAAAGAAAGAGGAGGGTTTGCTCCTGGAATGGCCACAAGGAGAGGCTTCCGAGAGCAGAGACATAAGGAAGTGTGTGTGTGTTTGGCCAAGCTGAGAGCATGTAGATGTGATGCAGATACTCAGGAGGAGCCGAATCCTGTGCTAGTCAATCTGCTGGTAAGAAGCAACTCAGAACTTTCTGGGGGGAGGGTTGTGCTATCCTCAAGGCTCAAGAAGCAAATAGGCTTCAGGAAACTCAACTGGTGCTCTATCAGCTGCACTGGCTCCAGATTGAATACCAGATCAGGTTCAAGGTTTTGGTATTAACCTTTAGAGCCCTAAATGGTCCAGGGCCAGCATACCTTCTGGACTGCCTCTCCTGGTATATCCCCCAAATATCTCCCAAATAATAATCTACTGGTGATCCCTGGCACAAAAAATATCCAGCTGTCCTCAACCAGAGCCAGGGCCTTTTCGACCCTGGCTCCGACCTGGTGGAACGCTCTGCTGAGTGAGATCCAGGCCCTGTGAGATTTGATGCAGTTCCACAGGGCCTGAGAGACAGAGATGTTCTGCCAGGCCTATGTAGGGTTGCCAAATGGGCCCGGGGGGCAGGGAATCCCCCGCTTTGACGGCCCGATTTTTGACGTGACAAAAACCGGGCCCGGGGGAAACCCCACCCCCGCGTGCGCGTCACCCGGATGTGACGTCGCACGCTGGGGGCGGGGCCACGGCCATTTGAGGGGAAAACATAGAGTTTTCCCCTCAAATAGCTGTGGCCCGCCCCCAACATAGAGTTTTCCCCTCAAATGGCTGTGGCCCGCCCCCAGCGTGCGACGTCACATCCGGGTGACGCGCAGGCGGTGCGCGCGCGCACACCCCGGACGCCAGCCAGGAGCCCCCCGCTCCCGGCTGAAAACAATTTGGCAACCCTAGGCCTATGGTTGAGGGCAGTGATGGTTATTTATTTATTTATTAAATTCGATTTCTATACCACCCTCCCCTGGCCTCCCTTCCCCTCCCTTCCCCTTACTGTTTCTTTTCCCCTCCCTCTCTCCCCTTTGGTATCCATTCATTCTTTTTACTGACCAGCTGCAGACTATTTATTCTCCTTTCCTGTAAGGGGTGCTCCCTTTTATACACCATCTTTTTTTAGGGTTGTTTTAATGTTTTAATTATTTACATTATAAATAGGGTTCCCAAATCCCCCCGGGGGCCGATTTCCCCCTGCTCTCAAGGCCCAATTCCCATGGAATCGGGGCCCAGGGGAAACCCAACCCCCGTGTGCGCGCCACCCGGAATTGACGTTGCACGCTGGGGGCGGGGCCACACCATTTGAGGGGAAAACAAAGAGTTGTCCCGCTCCCGCCCAAAATCCGTTTGGCAACCCTAATTATAATTATATTGTTTATGGACATATTGTCACCCACTCTGACCCCTGTCTGTACAGGGGAGGGTGGGTTATAAATCCGAAAATAAATACATAGTTATCACCAAATTGTGTATCACCACTGCACGCCTTGCAAGCCTATCTCCCATCATTAAAAGCAATGGCCATTTGTTTATATCAAATTTCACCCACTCTGACCCCTGTCTGTACAGGGAAGGGAGGGTAAGGGGGGGTTATAAATCCAGAAATAAATACATAAAGTTGTCACCAAATTGTGTATCACCACAGCATGCCTTGCAAGCCTATCTCCCATCATCAAAAGCAATAGCCATTTGTTTATATCAAATGTTTTAAGGTGAAAATGAGAAATCGTCTGCTCATTTGAACACTCCCAGTAATCACATTCAATTAATAGTGGTGAATTTCTTTTCACACACCTTTAAATACACTACAGCTTCCAGCAGCCATCTGTGCTGAAGCCACATTTGGATTGGTTTCATCTCCCACAATATTTAATTAAAAACAAGTGGCTAGTTTAAAGAGAAGAAGAAAAAACCTCTGATTTCACAGCAACAGAACAAAAAGAGAAGCAAAGACAGACCTAGCAGTGAGGCATTTCTGAAAAGATCCTTGAAACTATTTACACATGTTAACGATGCTTCACATCAGAATTAAAAAGTCATTAGCAATTAATGTCCAGGAATAGGTCAACTGGCATCCCTGTCCTTCGTTTCCCTGAGAAATGCATTACCCCAGTCAGAAAGTCATAGAGCAGCCTTACTCTAGGTAGCTCAAGCATAACAGCAAGTGCATGGTTGTCTGCTGTATTTGGTAATCCATAGACTGGGTCTCAAATACCCAAAATGGAGGCAGATGAGCAAGCATCCTTCTTCTTCAGGATCTCTTTTCATTTTAGGTTCTCTAAAAACAGAGCCCGAGTGTCTTTCAGAAGCAACAGGTCCTGCCTTTTATTTGAGCCAATTTATTTGGGCTCAGGGTCAGTAGAAAAACTATTGCTTCGATTGGCCAAAATGCTGAAGGACAAATTGGGAGTAAAGTCCAGTGCAGGAGTAATATTAATTTTCTACAATTTGTGGTTTGCAAAGCAGTAGGAGCCATCCTTGAGATAGCATGCCTTCTTTCAATCTCTCTTCCATTTTCAACTTTAACCATGATTCAGAGTGCAGTCCAAACAGAGTTACAGCCTGGTAAATCCATTGAAATCAATGGGCCTAGAAGGGTGTGACTCCACTTAGGATTGCACTGTTAGTGTTATTTCTGCATCACAATTAACCATAGTTAATTATAGTGATGGTCAAGCTTCCCCAGGCTCGTGTCATTATGAGATCACATAAAAACATACCAATAAGTGGGCACAATTCAAGATAACCAAAGCTGGATTACAAACACTTACTGACTGGGTTCAGAACACCATATTATGAATGCATCGTGGGATTTCTGAAGACAATGCAACTCCAATTTACCAGTTGGTCTACTAAAGCTGCACTGTTATGTGCAGATGATAGGTTTATTTATTTATTTGGCCAACCAGGCAACTGACTGGGAAGAAAAAAGTGTCTCTTCCTCTTCTGTTCTAGCCCCAATTTCTTGCCTGTTCCATTTCTGATTGAGGCATTTCCCAGGAGCCACGATGTCTGACACTCTGCTGTCAGTAACTGGTGAACTACATTTCCCAGTATGCACTAGGTGCCCCAGTCAATGATGAAACAAGTAAAGCACCGAGGAAAGAAAGAACAAACTCTTCTGTCCTTCCAACCAGCTGGCTAACCATCATTACTATAGAGCAACAGAAAATGATGGAGAGGGGAGATGGGGGAGGGGATGATTCCTCCTTCTTTCAATGAATCATTCAAGCCAAAAAAGATTGGGGGGGCAGTTCTCAGTGACCTAGCATTGAAGGTAGACATTATGAGCAACTGAAACTCATCTTCAGAGTGGTGAGTGGTGACAATTTGCAAAGTTGCTTTGAACACTGGCAGGTCCAGCATCAGAACAGGACTTACTGTGTCAGTTACTGACCAAAGATCGCTGCCAGGCACCCCCTCCCAACAGCAGCTTCTTCCATTGAGGCTGTGAGTCTCCCTCCCTTGTCCCACCTCCCTCCCTAGCTTTGCCAATGAGGCTGTGAGTCTCCCTCCCTTCTTGGCTGGGGTGTTGTGGCATTTTAAAATCACTGTAAAATGGTGATGATGAATAGGTGCTGGCCACGATTTTGCCTTCTCTTTTAGCTGGGCTCAGCAAGCAGGGAGGAATCACTGTATCTGTAGGGGGGAGCCCCCCCACACACATACTTCCCTTCCCATGTGTCTAAAGCGAAAAAGCCATGCTTCCCATGCATGCCAGGCAGGCTGCAGCAGCAAAGGAAGTGTGTGTGCACATGCTCAGGTTCCCAACTCCATGTTGGAAAATTCCTGGAGATTTGGGGGATGGATCCTGGGGAAGGTGGAGGAGGGAATGTTAATTGGTATAACAACACAGAGTCTGTCCTCTGAAGTAGCCATTTTCTCTAGAGGAAGTGATTGCTGTAGCCTGGAGTAATTCTCTGGGCCCCACCTGGAGGTTGGCAATCCTAGTATGTTCAAGCCTGCATGCCTGTAGCTATCCTTGAGTCCTCCTATAGCAAGTTATGTGGAGCTAAACCAGACCAGGGATGGGTGTGTGTGAATTCAATAAAAGATAATGTTGTGAATCAAAGAGGCCATCCATCCAAGAAAATACACCCTCTTCTGTGAGTTCTGTGATCACAGCCTCATTTCATGCTCAGAGGAAGAAACAGACACTTTTATTGTGTTACATTGGTTGGGGAGGGAGATTCCCATTTGGCACACTGCAACCCTGGAAAGTGGAAGGGGGACAAATAATACGGGGTCTGCTCATCATGAGTAAATATAGGAAGGGGATATCTGATTTTAAACAAAAAATGGATTATCACTTAACCTGCTTTGTAGAATAATCCCTTGTAGAGACTTTGTGCTACATCATATCTTGTTCACTAAGCCCCACATTCCCAAATACAGTTGTGGCTTTGCAGTTGTTGCTGACAATTCCTGTTTCAGTTGCATCAGCTGAAAGGAGCTTGAGCAAGGTGAAATTAAGATCTTAGGGCACAAATGTCCCAAGATCAACTGAGTGCTTTAGCAGTCCTGTCAATTGAATCACATGAAGCACAATATGTAGATTTTGATACTATGACTCACTATTTTTCTATTGAAAAAACAAGGTGAAAAGTGTTTTGGTTACAGTTGAGAGCTAGTGTGGTGTAGTTAGAGCGGAGGACTGTAATCTAGAAAAACAGGTCTGATTCCCCATTCCCTCCCATGAAGCCTGCTGGGCCATTTTGAGGCCAGTCACAGTTCTGTCAGAACTATTTCAGTCCCAACTAGTACACAATGTACCTGTTGTGGGAAGAAGGGAAGGTGATTGTAAGCCACTTGGAGGCTCCTTAGGGAAGAGAAAAGTGGAGTATAAAAACCAACTCTTCTTCTTCTTCTTCTACGTACACCTACAGATGTAACTTTCTAGAAAATTTCCAGGCCTTTACTTCTCTACATTCACCACTGCCTGGACACTCAGAGGATTTGGCTTTCAGTTAGTTAGTTTTCGTTTGCAAACATCATATGCGATTCATGTTTAAAGGAATATTGTTATGGAAAAAGACATATATTTATTATACCAATGTTACATTTAAGTTATATCTTTTTATACAAGGTAATAAAAGATAACCAGGACAACAAAATGTTATATGATTTCTCTTTACCAAAGTAAACAAATTGAAATGGAAAGGGGAGTGGTTAAAAAAGAAAATGTAGAGCCAAAAGGGAGGAACCAATTAGAAGGGTGTGGCTAGAAGAGAAAGGGTCAGTATCAAAGGGAAAAGGGGGACCAGATGTAGTCTTTTGTCCAGGGCCCACAAAAACCTGTAACAGGCCCTGAACACAGGTTTCAAATCCTGATTAAGATAGAAGTCTTCATTGTCATTAACCATGATTAGCATCAGCACAGATGTAATATTAACTAGTGGTTAAGGCAGAAAAAAGGGAGAATTTTTGGAGAAATAATATATTTCCAAAGCAGGCTCATGATTTACAGAACAGTTTCTGGAGAGATAGAATCACATTGGTATTAAGCCTAACTTCATAAATTCCATGGCAGAAAGCTCTACTAGATGAAATTAGTGACATAGAATTTAAATATTAAACAACAACAACACTGCAGACATGAGCTACCACCCTCAGTAGTCCTTTAAAAACTCTGCAGTTTGTCACCATATTTAATTCACAAACCATTAAAGTAATGTGTTAAGAATACAAAATTTCTTTTCAGGGGATTAGCCAGAGAAGTCTGTGTGGCACCAGGATGGCACGGGGACCCCCAGAGAGGCTGAGGACACCACAGAGGATGAGAACACTGGCAAGAGAGCTGAAGGGCAAAGAGGAAGACAGGCAGAGCGACCTATGGGCCTCTTGTGGCCAGGAATTCCAAAGTGGGATAAAGGTTGCTTGTCCACATGGTGGCGTGAGTGGAGATGGTATACCTTTAGGGTTAAGACAGGACTGGTGCAGTTGACCAGGGAGATGGACCACGTAACAAGGAAGAGCCCTGGTCATTAGCGTGTGATCTTAAGATTGCGGCCCTGAGGAGTTGGACATCTATGGACTGAGAAGGAGGCTGATCTGCCTGCAAGAGGATCTCGGAGGGAAATGCTTAAGAGAATGTTCTGTCTCCGATACACTTGGCAGTTGGCCCCCCCCTCCTCTCATCAGTTAGATGTAGAGCCACTTTGGCCATTCCTTGCCTTCTGTTTCATCATATATAGGACCTCTCTTCTCTTTCTTATCTGAACTTGGAGCTGTAGCAAGTTGACCTACCTACATAAATATGCCATGTAAGATGTGCTTCTATTTTTGTAAGTAAAATTTTGTTTTCTCATTACTGTTGGAATCACACCATTTGTGAAATTTGTTTGAACAGCATTTTCCCCTTAATTGGGAAACATGGAGGATTGGGGATACTGTATAAAGCTTCTGTGCTTTCAAGGCAAATAATTTTTTTACATTTAACCCAATAGGCTGCTTGTCCATGTGGTGGTGGTGAGTGGAGATGGCGTACCTTTAGCTTTCAGACAGGATGTGGGCAGTTGACCAGGGAGGTGGGCCACTGAATGGGGGGGGGGGGTTTCCCGGTAATTAGAATGTGATTTTAAGATTGTGGCCCTGAAGATATTACATAATGCTGGATATTATGTATTTTGGTTCATTTAAGTGCCATTGAGTTCAATAAGTGTGTTATCAGACTGCAACCTATGCATCATATTAGATTAAACATATGTGAAACAGCCAAGATTTTGACTGTGGAGTATCCCTCTGGTCAGTATTATTCAGGGAAACCTTGGAGGTGTTCATCTTCAAGTCATGGTGAAGGAGGAAAAAAATCACTGCAGGGCGAGGAGTTCACATCTCTCCTTGTTGACTAAACTTTCCTCAGGCATCAACTGACCAGACAGTAGCTTTTGAATTCTTGCCATTCAACCCCAGCTGCTTCTCAAATATTAAGGCTCTTGGCTTATTTCAAGATTTCCAGACTGTGTGTTGTCAGTGTGCTCTCCTTACTTTGTAAGGGGACGATTCCATTTACTGCCTCACATTCAAGCGCCAGATTATGAAACATTTTTACTCATGAATATGAAAACAAAAATAATCACTCACATCTTTCTGTGGCATGCTCATTACCAGCTCTTGATGCATCATTAGTTTGATTCGCTAGGCAATTTATATATTACAAAAATATGCCCTTCCCACACTGAAGAAATATATCCTCACATTAAATGGGAAATCATATAACTTCTCATTGTAGGATGTGTTAGAACTTAGCATAAAAGGGGAAATGGGATATAATGGCCAGGATGCCCCTCATACTTATCCATTATTCTGCTAGACTTTGTTGATGTATTTCAGTAGTAATTAATGCCCAGACATAACTTGCATCCTGGGACAGTTTAAGGGCCAAACTGCACTTTATGGTCAGCTCCAGGTCGACCATGGGGATTTTCAGCCAGACACTCAAGTGCATGGGGCCTGATTCAGACTGGGACTGCAACTGCAGCATGCAGGGAAAGAGGATTAAGACTCCCCTGCCCCCCCATACCATTTTTCCAATCTGAAATGGCTTTCAGGGTGCTGTTTGCCCTTTGAGAGGCTGAATGTGCATTGGAACATGTCTAGTACCTGATGGGGCAAATACTGCCCCTCTGGGGCTGTTTTGGATTGGGAAAACTGTGGGGAGGAAGAGACATGCACACAGTCCCTTTATGAATCTCTCCCTATACACCATGGTCCCTACCTAAATCAGGTTCCAAAGGTCTCAGAGCTTCATTCCCAATGGGAAATTTACAAAGAAAGGTATGACCTACAGTACTCATAGCTAACCCAGCTAGGACACAAGGACTGAGTAATGTATTGTTAGGCCCTAAGGTGTCAACATCATGCTTTGGAGGAAAGTAGTGCTCAGACCCAGTCTAGGAACTGCTTCCCTGTCAGTGCCATGACACTGCTGCCCTATGGCTACAGTCTCTAAAACCTGCATCCCCACAGCGGCCCCAAGCTATTAAGGGCTAGTAAGGGCTACCCACACAAAGACTGCCATCTGGAGTATGCCTGTGCCCATAGAAACTTGGAGTTGAAAGGAGTGTTACGGTCCCAAAGAAGGAAATTCAAAATGGGCAGTGTTGGATCAGACAGCCTATAAGAACCTTTCCAAATATATTGATGTACCTTACTGTAAGTAATATTCCAACTGACAGCCTCAAAATGGATAAGTCAATACTTACGTGGGCAGTTTGTTCATCACTTCCAGCATGTTGTTCACCTTCCTCCTGCTCTATTGTTTGCAGGAAACAGTTAATTAAAACACCAATGATAAATAGCACATTCTGTTGATTGGCTTTTACTGCTTGGAACAAAAAAACGAACACATCCTATTTTGACCAAGGTAGTTTCAAGAGGGTAGCTGTGTTGTGCTGCAGTACAAAAGCTAGATTCAAGTCCAGTAGTACCTTAGAGATCAACAAGATTTTCAGGGTATAATCTTTTGAGAATCAAAGCTCCTTTGAATGAAAAGAAAAACAATTTAAACACTGAGAAAGTATGCCTCCTAAGAGTCCTATCAATAATAACTTCTGAGGATTCAACTAGAAATGAAGGTATCTCTGCGACTGCCTCAGGGATATCCTGCCATTTTAAGGGATTTTCTTCTTTCAAAAATGCCGGGGCGGGGGCAATCCTGAAAGCCAACCAGATGGCATCCCAGCTGCACAGAGACCCAGGTGATATTCCCCAGATGTTGAGGCCCAGTAAGCAACACCCCTCACCTCTTTTGCTGCTGGGGTTCCTGTCTTCTCTAGGGATGAGCATGAACCAGGAAAATGCAGTTCGGTTTGTGGTTCATGGCATCCCCAGTTTGCAAACCACGAACCATCACAAACTGCCCAATGAACTGGTTCGGTTGGTGAGGTTCATCATCTGGTAGAATGCCCGCCCCTGTGTGCTAGAGACACCAAAATCACAGGAAACCTCTGGCTGACTCTCCTCTACCTGCCTTCGAAGTTTGGTTTTATGGGGTCCAAGTTATGGCTTCCCAAAAAAGGTGCCCCCAGGAAACTGCTTTCCGGGGAAATGACAGGTAGTCATTTTGACAGGTCCAGGTTCAGGAGTGTATAGAATGGACCTTGTGCATTTTAGAGATATCAAACTTACAGGGAATCTCCCCCTGATGTTCCTCTACGTGTCCTTCAAGTTATGTGTAGATTGAACTTAGAGGGTCTGAGTTATGGCCCCCCAAAGAAGACCCGAGGAAAGTGCTTTTTGTGGAAATGTCAGGCACAGGTTCAAAAGTACAAGCTCACACATCAAACACACAGAGAACCTATTGGTGTTTCCAAAGCTAGAGAATTCCACCTCCCCTGTTGCTTTGAAGATGCTTTGGTGCTTTGTAGTTTGGTAAATACTTTGTTTGAGTAGAGACAGTCTGTCTGGAAATTCACAAACTGGCACGAACCACCATGAACTGCTTGAAAGCTCATGGGACGTTTATGCCAGTTGACTTTCACAAATTTCATTTCATGGCCCATAAACTAATCAAAATTCATCACGAACATTAGTTCGTGAGCTGGTCCATGTCCATCCCTAGTCTCCTCCACACACACCATTTCCAGGCCTTCTCAGCCAGGGGGAGGCAGCCTGGGTCGCCACCTAATTGGGGCATTCAGGATTGGGCCCCAATGGCATTTTTGATAGAGAAAGTCCCAGCCTTAAAATGTCAGCATGTCCCCATGGTGGAAACAGGTGGAAACACATGTAGTTGAGTCCTAAATTTGGTAGTTTTCCAGGAAAGTTGTGTTACCCTAGTTGTTGTTTATTTCAACAAATTTATTTAACCATTTTAAAAAATTAATAATATGCCCCCCCAAGAAAAAAATACAGAACTTACATATCAGGAAAGGGGAGAAAGGGGGAGAAAAAAGGAGAGTTTTACCTGTAGCTCTCTAAACTCCAGAAAATTTTTTAAAAGCTCTGGACAACAATAAAAATATGGGTAATTTTAGAAAGAGATCTTGAGGTATGCAACATTGATTTGAATCATTTCATACCACAGTCTATATGCATTTTAAAATTGCAGGCACAAAACATTACAACTCAGAGCAAGTCAGATACAAAACCACAATTTTCTATGATGCCTGCAATACAACACTCACTGGTAGGTGGAAGAGCACAGGGGAGAAGGGAAGACAGCAAAATCAAATGGTTCCTGGCAGAGAAGACAGCTTATTTTCTGAACACAGCTCTGGTTGAGATGAACCCTAACAGCTAGGTGAGCTACCTAACAGGCTTGCCCACATGCTGTCCCCACTCTTGGCACAGTATCACCTATTAAACTGAGGACATGAAAAATATCCCTAGAAAGATACCTCCCCCACCCCTTCTCCCAGCAGGGAAAAATTCCTTACAAACCGTTTTTCAAACTCCCAAAACAAAATCAGTGGAGTAAAAACATGTAGCAAAAATGAGTGAACAGCACAGCAAAACAGCACAGATGGAAAGGAAAAGAAAACCCCTGGAATAAGATCAAGGAACCAGAGTATTAGATGAAATCGGGGACTATTGATCCTAAGGTTTTCCTTACTCGAAATCCTTACTCAAATCCGACACTAGGGGACAGAGCTCATCTCTGTTTCCAAGCCAAAGAGCCAGCGCTGTCCAAATATGTTTCTGTAGTCATGTGGCTGGCATGACTAAACACCGAGGTGCATGGAACGCTGTTACCTTCCAACCAAAGCGGTGCCTATTTATCTACTTGCAGTGTCTTGCTTTCGAACTGCTAGGTTGGCAGGAGTTGGGGCCAGAGATGGGAGTTCACTCCATGATGCGGCACTAGGGTCTCAAACTACCAAGCTACACACCTTCCAGTCTGTAGCTTCAGCATCTTAACCTCTGAGCCACTGCGGCCCTAAAGCGTGAGGCAAATCGATTCTGCCCCAACAGAGAGTAGGGAGGGAATCACTAACAGCCCCCAAATACTAGGGTAAGGAGCGGCAACTACACACTTAACATTTAAAGAAGAAAAGTGGGGGATTAGCAATAACCCTGGCAGGAGAAAAAAATAATTTAACTTGGCCAATTAGATGTTACTTTTCAGTTTTGTTACCCTAGTTAATAGTTTCATTACCTATCAAAAGCATAGTAATGCTTGCATTAAAAGCTAAAATAATCTCTCTTCAGCAGAGAGCAAGATTTGGTCAACTCGAAGCAATCTTTGATTTTAGCAGTCCTTATGTGTTTGTCAGAAAGCGCTAGCATTTATAAGGGTTTTACAAAGCAAGACTAGAAACTTCTGGCTTTAAGTCACATCAAAGCCAGGAGGTCAATGGCCTTTAATATCAAATATTATATGAATATACGGCAGCAGAATATAAATCTAGTTCCATACTCCCACATGTCCAACACTAAATTAAGTCCTAGTTTACTGTATGTTGTGGACTCTGTGTTATGTTGGAGAATTCTGCCATGTATTCACCATTTGACCTTTTACTTTCTCTCAGCTTTCATGTTCCCCACTTATTTTTTTTAAAGCCTAATAATGATTGACAGGTTTTGTTTTTCCTGCTTACAATTTGTCTGTCATAGATTCACTGGAAAGCCACAGAGAATTCAGTTATTTCTGAACATTGATGCTCCCCAGTCCTAAAATGTTCTCTACATTCTTGAATATTTCCTAAATGTCATAATTGTTTACTTTCTTAGCTATAGTATACTGCGGGGGGGGGGGGATATCTGATGTTTATTGCGCTATTGGCATCTCCACACAGTATTATTGTGTTGGTTCTGGTTCCAAACTACTTTGGTTTATCCCTTGGCTTCCACACTTCTCTTCAGACGTTGCATTTTTCCTGTTTGTGTTTGTTTTGTTCTGGATCTTTTGGGACCATCCCCCCCCCCCCCCCCCGACCTTTTTCTAGCGACCAAATCTGAGTCATGTTTGTCCCCATGTGTAATGTTTCCTGTGCTTTTGTTTGGTTTCTTCCACTTCCTGCCCACTTTCCACTGAATGGACCATGATTATAGGACAACCCTACCCTATGTTGTTAGGAAAAAAGGAACTTGTATACCTTGCGTTGGCAAATTATCAATTATTGGTTTTTTTAAAAAATGCTTTCCCAATAGATAGAAATCATTACAAGAAGTCAAAGGTTCCATCATTGCTCTCCCACATGCTTGCAGCAATTAGTACCTTTGCTTCCCCCCCGCCTTTTCTTGGCTGCAACTATTTGGTTCCTTGCTTTTTCAGAAAGAACAGGAGTGCTCACTGCTCATGGACCCTCAGCCTTCACTCTTTGCCTTTGTGCCTGGCTTGATCTGCCCCCAATCCACCCTTTCTCCCTGTGAAAAGAATGGTTTTTTTTTCTTTGGGTAGGCAAATCATTTTTTTTTTTAAGTACCGTACACTGAAAGCACTGAAAAGCAATTGACTAGATGGGTGAGCAATTGATTCCTCTCTGTCTGCTTGCCATTTGTTGATAGGAAAACACTTAAAAACAAGTTTGCAGCCCCAAACATCCAAATATTGAGGTGAACCGTAGAGTGGAGGGCATTTCTGCATGCACATGCCTAGTGCCTTCTCTAGTGGTGAATCAATATATCAATACAGTGCAGATGCTTTTAAAAAGGGAGGGGGAAGGTGCCACTTGCTGGTGATGATAGCTGATGACGAAAGCACCCTCGCTCAGAAAACCTGATTGAATTGAGACACCACTGTAAGACAATAAACCAACATGGCAGCTGGAAAACTGGAAGGAGGAAAGGTGTGCAGGAGCTTAACACTCATTGTGATTCTGCTGCTATCAGATCGACAGGTAAGAAAACACAGGACAACAGCCTTTGCGCAGCAAAACTCTATGCCT
>NW_015174308.1:194467-208020 GCF_001447785.1 Gekko japonicus | reverse complement strand
CCAAGAGAAAAAGAGTCTTGTGGCACCTTAAAGACGTACACATTTATTGTGATGTAAGCTTTCAAGGGCTACAGTAATGCTATCACACCTAACTAATGTAGCTTGTATTACTTGGCCTTTTGGCCTCACTTAGTAAGAGAAACTTTTTTTTTCTTTCCTCTCTCTGTACTTGTGACCATTTCATACACCTGTCAGGGGGCTTTTTTGTCCATTCTGTTGCAGTGGACTAACACAACTATCTTTCTTAAATTAGCTTGTATTCTTTTGCTCTGCCTATTGATCCCTTAGGCTATTTTAATAACACATTCAACTTATGATGGTGAATATTTTCAATATTTTATTTCCCAAATGTAGTCACTGGGGTACTATTGCAAGGAGACAATGGTACAAGGGAAGAGTGTATTTTAAACCTCCACCAGTGCTCTTTTCTCACTGAAAAACGCTACCTACCAACTAGATGCTTTCCTCTCCAGTGGGAAAAATATATACATACTCTTATAATTGCACACAGGGGTTATTTTTAGCATGAAAACTGCATGGAGGAGATTAAAACACCCCTCACTCATACCACTCTCTCCCATAAAACAGCAGTCCAAGCAGCCTTATCTGGAACAGGGGTTATTTTTAGCATGAAAACTGCACGGAGGAGATTAAAACACCCCTCAAACCCATACCATTCTCTCCCATTAAACAGCAGTCCAAGCAGCCTTAACTGGAAAGGTGGAAAGAAGTCGTATAAAATAATGATGAAATCCTTATTTTATTAGCCAGGGTTTTTTTTCTGGGCAGATACTTATTTCCACTAACAGGGGACTCACTCTCCACCAACAGCTTTTCCTACATAGTCAGTAGACTTCCTGGGTTTGTAGAAAAATCCAAAAACTAAAAAAAATCCCTTCAGGGACGGCTGAATTCCCCCCAAAACCTTTTGAAACGGCCTCTGCAGGGATCTGCTTCAGGCATCAATCAAGGGGGGGCGAGTCGTGTGTTGGGGGGGGGGGCTTCTAACTGGCTTTGTCAGTAAAAGGGTGGGGGAAGGGCCCTTTCCTGGCCTTTCAGGGAGGGAGGAAGGGAGGGAGCCTTGGGGCCAGGCCTCGCAAGTAGGGCTGCCAAATCCCCCCGGGGGGCGGATTTCCCCCCGCTTAGGAGGCCCGATTTCCGCCCCCGGGGAATCGGGCCCCGGGGAAACCCCACCCCCGCGTGCACGTTACTTCCCTGTGAAGTCATGACGCCGGGCACGTCATGGAAAGTGACGTGCATGTGGTGTGCACGCGCTTCGTGCACGCACACACACACTGGGAGCAAACCCAAAGTCCCCTGCCGGCAGGTAAGTCCGGACTTGGCAACCCTACTCACAAGAGTTGCCAGTGCCAAGCTGGGGGATTTCCAGAGATTTTGTGGTGGACTCTAAGGAGGGCTGGGTTTGGGAAGGGAGAGGTCTCAACTGGGTATAATGCCACAGAGTCCACCCTCCAAAGCAGCCATTTTCTGCAGGGAGACAGACCTCTGCTGTCCGTTCATCAGCAGCCACCCTATGAAAGCCAGTGAGGTGCAGCAGTTAGAGCTTCAAAGTAGGGTCTGCAAGACCCAGGTTCAGATCCCCATCTTGCAGTGGAAGCTGACTGCGTGATTTTGGACCAGTCACATATTTCAGCCTAACCAACCTCATAGGGTTGTTGTGCATATAAAAAGGAGGAGGGAATAATGAAAGCTGCTTTGGTCCCCACTGTGGAGAAGGACTGTAATTTTCCTAGGTAGAGATGGAAAGCAGAAGATAGAGAGGCAGATAAAGGTAGGTTGGCTGTTAAATAAATAAATAAATAGGGTTGCCAACTCCAGGTTAAGAAATTCCTGGACATTTGAGGGGTGGAGCCTGGAGAGGGTGGGATTTGAGGAGGGGAGGAACTTTGGACTAATGTAATGTCAGAGACTCCACCCTCCAGCCATTTCCTCCATGAGAACCACCATTGCCAGCCTCCAGGTGAGGACTGGAGATCACCCAGAATTACAACTGTTGTCCAGGTGACAGAGATCAGATCCCCTGGATAAAATGGCTGTTTTGGAGGGTTGAGTCTATGGCATCATACCCTGCTGAGGCTGCTTGCCACCCCAAGCCTCACTGTCCCAAGGCTCCACCCCCAACTCTCCAGGAATTTCCCAACCTGGAGCTGGCAGCCCTAAGGTGAATTGATCTCTGTAGCTGGGAGATCCATTGTGATTCCCAGACCGCTGCCACTGCTGCTGTGGGGGGAGAAGAAGCAGGTGGGTGGCTAGGAGCACTGCCACCACCGCTGCTGCTGCTCTGCGGAGTGGGGGAGGAAGCAGGCAGGAGGCTGGGAGAGTGATGGGGGCAGAAAGAAAGAATGATGGGGTGGGGGCAGAAAGACAGGCTGCGGTCACACAGACCTCTTATCGCGCTAGTTTTCCCGCAGTTCTTCTATCCGCGACATTTTATATCACTTGGAGGTGGTCAGACAGTCCCTCTGTCTTCCGCTTCACTCGCACGAAGTACAGATCACACAGCGCGCCATCCCCGTGGTGGTGCGGGTTTTAAAAAAAAACCTGTGCATGTGCTTGGGCGTACATACAAACTAAGAAGACCAAAATAAAAGCTAGCTAGTCTGAAATAGAAGCAGTTAAGATAGTTCAAGTCATTAGTGCTAGGCTGCTCATGCTGATGCTCCTGGTTGTCTGGCGGTAAGCAGACTTTAAACATAACAATATATTCATTTTGTTCAATTTTCATATCAGTAAAAGCGCAAAAAGTGCAATTGCAAAAATGGTTTTATCTGATGTAGTTTAATTTTGTATTTTTAAATAGTAAGATAAATACTCACTTTCTTATGCATTTGCCGATTGTCTATGCAGATCAGGAGTAAAATAAACATTTTGTTATTGTTATTATTATTATTTACATATTTGCCTTTCTGTCAAATAATAAGAATGGGGCACAATTTTATATTATTTCCTCAGGAGCAAAATTAGCGAGTTACAGCTCTACACATAAACTTATGAAGCTGTCTTATTTTGAGTCAGATCTCTGGTTTTTCAAGGTCAGTCTTTTCTACTGAGATGGTCAGTGGCTCTCCAGAGTCTTGGGTTGAGGTCTTTTGAATCAGCTACTATCTAATCCTTTTATCTCAAGATAATGGGAATTCAACTGAGCCTGGGACCTTCTGCATGCAGAGGGGATATTCTACCACTGAGCCACACACACCCTCTTTAGCATAGTGCTAGATCAATCAGCAGTGTTTAGAACAATAACAGCAATTATTAAAAGAATAAAACCTATATTGTTCTGAAAACTGTCACATTGTATGTGGGGGGATGGAATATTTTTAATACAAAGCAGCTCGTTCTGCTGACATGCTGAAATATTTTCTAATAAGCAAGACTGAAGAGGAAACTGGCAGACAAAGAAAAAGTGCTCCTCAAAGGAGAGGGAGCCTCTGATGTGTGGATGTTTGTATGAAGCCGATTCACTCATGAGCATTCAGTGCAAACAAAAGCAGTGCCCGCTCCGCTGCCTCCCACTGCTGCCAGTTGTAAAGGTTTATAAGAGACATGAATTTCAAACAGCCTGAATGTACAACAGTTAAAACAGTAGGTGAGGTCCTGACCTAATAATTAAATTGAAAGGTAGAAGTATAAACCACTAACTATTTATGTGCAGGCTTTTTGACAATAAAAGCATATGATATGAGCACATGCATGGGTAGATACAACTGCTGGCTTTGCTGGAACTCCTTTCACCACAGTGATTATTATTATTTATGCACGGTATTGTTCTTGCCTTGACTGGAGACTCAAAACAGTAGGATATAGGTTAAAATAACTTTTATTAATGGTTGAAACAAGTGTTGCCCCTTATGAGCAGCCATCTCTGGGTCCCAATCATCATGGCATGCCTTTTTTATCCTTGCCTACACTAAAACATGTATCAACAGGTGTTACCCAAAAAGGTCTAATAGTTAATTGATTCGGGGATTTAGTTTAGCGAGAGGCAGGTAACTCAGGATCATCATCTTTGTATACCAGAATCCTTTCCCAGAGCACTCTCAAATGAACCAAGCTGATGTTCAACCAATAGTGTTGTTTCTGACTGGTATTTTGGGTCACCTTTAGGCCAAGCAGTGTCTTGTATGATATGATATTTGGAATGAATGGTGTATGGGCTTTTCCTTTATGGATGCCAACTACCCATCTGCAGGGAGGGTCTGATTGCTAACAATGGTGTCAAGCCTTATCCCCTCCTATGGGATGAGCATAGCAATTAGTGTTCAGTGGTTGCTCGGCACCAAAGGGAGTCCCCTCCCCAACTTTCCCATCACCACACCCAGTGCCCAACTGAGTTGGATAACCTTCTTCCTGCCTTAGATGCTGTAGGGTGCTTGCCAACTATCCCTTTCTCTACCATAGCAAATGGCCCTATACCTGCCATCCATAATTAACATTTCACCAATCCTTAAGGGCCAGTATTGAATGCATGAGCACATGAAGCTGTCATATACTGAATAATATCATGGATGCTTTAAATCCAATATTGTCTACTCTGATCACTAGCAACAGTCCAGATTCCCAAGGGGAGGTCTTTCATTCACTTTGTCTATTATCTGATCCTTTTAACTGGAGATGCTGGGGATTGAACCTGGGACCTTCTGCATGCAAAGCAGATGCTCCGCCATTGAGCCATGGCTCCACCCTTTAATTATTCAAACTTAAGTACTGGAACACCCAAGTCCCAGTGCAATGAAACAATGTGGAGTGCAAAAAAAAAAAAAAACCTGTCTTCCCAGCCAGACTGAAGGGAGCCCAAACAAATCTTGATCAGCCATTACTCACATATTGAGGGGAGCAGCTTCTGTAATGTAGCCAGGAGAGAGATATAGCTGATCCCAGCCTCCCTATCCCACCTGGCCATGCAAGACACTGCATCCTTGGAGTCTTGAAACCTCCCTAAATGGTTTGGTTCCTTACCTCATCTTTAGGGTACACAACTTAGCAAGAATCAGCTGTGAAGCAAACCTGGATTGTTACCACCAGCTTGGGCTTCTCAGCCTATGCTATGGAAATTGTATTAACCAGACTAACAGTGCAATCCATGGCAGAGTTACTCCTATCATTGCCTCTGAAATAAGTGTGCTTAGACTGGAACAATTCTGCATAGGATTGCACACACAAAAATTAAAAGTGCTTGTTTATCATGCTTTTTACCAACATCTGGTTTTAAAATGTTTCTTTAAGACTGAAATTATTGAGAATTAATTTCATTAATTACTGAGCCCTTCATTACCCAGGTGTGATATGAAATATGTTCACATCAATATAGACTCCCACATTGGTTGAATGAAAGAACACTTTAATCAAGGCCCACAAACTACATCCCGCAGAAAAACTCTAGCATTAAAAAAAGAGTAATTAATGAACAGTAAATTATAATTATCGTTCTTATATAATTATGCATTCTACGCACTTGGAAAACTTTTTTAAAAACTTAACATAGTCCTTGTAATTATAATGATTATCAAGGAAATCATAATAATTTGCCTCTTCACCCCCCTCCCTAAAATTGCACCAAAAAAAGAAAGGCAGGCAAGCAGATAGGTCTGGGTAAATTTAGAAAGGGACTCCGTTCACAGATTGCCACCACATCATACCAAGTGGCTTATGGGACAAGCACCAAATCTGAGCAGCGGGACGTGCAGGAGACACTGTGTACATGCTGCTGCACTCTTGAGTCCCCTTCCCTCCTCCTGTCAATCATTCGGTCAGCAAAGATAGATACCAGTCCTAAAAATCATTTAAGTACCAAAGAAAACTGTCCAGTTTTATTTATCAGTTTAAAAAGCAGGTACAGAAATGAAGAGCAGTATTGGGGGGGAGGGGGTTGAAATGATCATTGGTTGCCCCAAATGTTCTATCAGAATTTGTAGCATTTTTGAAGATCTGAGATTATTTGAAGGAATTCTAGAAGGTATGTGATGTATTGTTACTAGATGTCAATGAAAACCTCAGGCTGAAATGTGTTTGGCATTTTATATTTGTAATTTTTGTAATAATTTGCATCCAATATAATTACTTTAGGCATTTTACACAAGGAAGAGTACAGATGCTTTAAATAAATCCATATTCCAGTTAATCAACATAATAAATATATATTCCAATTAGGGTTGCCAGCCCCCAGGTCCGAGCAGGGGATCCCCAGCATTCGGGGGCTTCTCCCTGCCACAGACCAGCTGGCCAGTGGAAAGAACCCCCACCACTAAACAGGACATCGCCACACATGATGACATCATTGCTTTGGGGGTGTTGCATGAGGATGCTCTGGTTTTTGGGCAAAACTATGGTTTGAGGGCAAATTTATCATAGAGTTTTACTCAAAAAACAGCATCACTTCTGGCATTGCCAATGCAATGATGTCACTTCATTACATTGTGCAACATCCCCGCCCACCCCTGGAATGCCTCTCCCCTTGCCAGAGCAACAAGGGGACCTGGCAACCCAAATTCCAATTAATTGATGTTGTCCTCATGCTAAAGTTACTAATGAAGTGGGCATATACGAGATGTTTCAATGAACTTTCCTTTAAAAGATATGGTTTATAAGGATATAGTAAATATGTAAATTTTGTCAACACACTGATAACTGAAAACAGCAATACTTTTAGTATTCAATAATATTCCTCTTCTCTGCACTTTCTTCTTTATGAAATACGTTTGTTCCTTGTTTTGTCATCTTTTTCTGATTGGTTTTAGCTGCATTTTGTATGCATCTTTTTTTAAAAAAATTGCATCCCTGTCCTCTTTTTTGTGACTGAGTACAGAAATCAGGCTTTAAGACTAAGTCAATCACTAACAGTGTTCAAAGACCACCATCTTCTATTCAATTATCCTCAGATATCAAAACTGGTTGATCCATACAAGTGGGTTGGTATTGGAAATTATGTTCACCTGAATCCTGTGTTGATATAAGGCTGTGTCCAGGCCAGATCAAGCCAGTAAGCTTAGATGCTTAATTATCAAGAGCGCTGATGGGGGGGGGTGTCTATGCATACTATTGTAGAGTTGATCTCGTGGAGATTCTGGTTGTGCTATTCTCACCCCTGCTGGAGCTGTCATTGTTTTTTTTAAGCGTCACTGTAAATATATTCAGCCTTTTTATCTGGAGGCTGTGGTATGACCTATCAGGAGGAGCGTCTTCTGACTGCTTCCAAATAGTTGTGACAGTCATGATTTCTCTAATATGAATAATAATCAGTGTCTTTTAAAGGACTTTCTTAAGAGGCTCTGCATTCACAGAGTTTTCACTTACCTCCATCCCAATAGCACATCTATCCAGACTTTGTGTTGTAGCTACAGGCTGGTTTGTTTTTATTAGTAGTAATAGCTAGCTTTTCCTTTTTTCCTGGGGGGACATTAATTACAAAAGGTACACATATTTCTAGGGTGGGGAAGAAGGGAAAGTTGCTTTGTTGTTATGAGGGCTGTCAGGCCTCCCACTCTGGCAGGATGTCTGCCCCTGGCAGCCCATTTTTTTCACTACTGTCCAGAGTGGTGGCAGGAGAAGAATTTTTTAAAACAGTGATGTCACAAACATTGCTGCATCACTTTCAGGGAAAACCAGGAAGTTACATATGGTAGCTCTAGGAATCACTAAAAACTCTGTGGTTTTACCATAGAGTTTCTGGCAATTCCTAGAGCTACTCTACATCACTTCCAACTTTTCCCCAGAAGTGCCCAGGTTCAGGCAAGCACCTGGGGCAAGAGACAATAAGCATAGTCTAAACACAGCCCAGGGTCAAGCACAGCTAGTCAAACATCCAAGTGTCAAACCAGAAGGGCAAATTCAAAGAGCACAAAGCCAGGTCACAGTCCAGAAGGACAAACACACAGAAGCCTACAGCACAGCAACACAAAAGTGTTCTGGACAAGTTGCTTCCACACTGGTTCTCCCTTTTTTTGTCTGCCTTTATGAGGAGTCATTCAGGGCCTGGTGCAACTCATCAACCTGCTGAATTATCCAGGGACAGGTGCAAGTCATTAATGGCTAAGCAGCCTGCAGAACTGTCAGCCCTGATCTTGCAATAACTCCAGTTCACAGGCAGGGGTTGACTGATGCTAGGCTGCCAACCACTCACTACGGTGCTGCCAGAGTTCCTTCTAAGCTATGCTAGGGGGTGCTGGTGCACAAAATCTTAGCTCCAGCTCAGGGATTTTAAGTTTCTGCCCATGGGAAACAATGAAGGATGGGGGCACCTCCTTCTGGGGTTCAAAGAATTGGATCCCCTGGTCCAATCTTTTTGAAACTGGGGGGGGAGTTGAGGCAAGACACCAGCAGCTATGCTGCAAATTTGGTGCCTCTACCTCAAAAACAGGCCACCCAGAGCTCCAGATACCCCCAGATTGATTCTCCATTATAGTCTATGGGGCCCATTGAGCTGGAAAAAATAGATTTTTTTTTTGCCCACCACTATTATGCTTTTCAGTATGATTTGTAAGTTGCCTTGAGTCACAGGAAAAGTGGGATATAAATATTTGAATAAATAAGTAGTTTGGGCAGGTTGATAACATTTAAGCAGCTTTCTGTTTGTTAGGTTAGGCCTACCAATATAAGTGGACTGGGGCAGATAGATCTGTTCTCTGGAAACCAGGTCTACCAATATAGTGGAAAGGGAAGGGTAGACCTGTTCTCCAGAGGCCAGGTTTTCCAATATAGTGTAAAGGAGAGGGTAGACCTGTTCTCTGGAGGCCTGGTCTACCCCCACAGAGTAAAACATTTTCTGTAATAAAATTTGACTCGATTTTGTTTTCTCTTATAATGTTTAAATTATTCTTAAAATATAGTTTAAAAGAATTCATTCTGAGACTTTTACAAGGCTATGGAAATAATCTAAAAAAATAATGTATGCAGTAGTCAAATGTACACTCACAACTTTAATGCTACTAGCTTTCTTTCACTCACAAGGTAGAATTTTCGCTCACAACACTGTGGAGCTTAGAGGGGACACTGGGTGCTACTCCTGCACCTCCTCTGGAACTGCCTTCTCTGGCATTCCAAGGGCTCTGGAGACCCTGGCAGTGAGGCTGACAGCTGCGGGGCCTCTGCTTCAGCTTCAGATCCCAGGCTGCAGGACTGAGGATGTGGCATGCTGACCAGCCTGAGACTCCCCATCTGCCCCTGACGAAGTCTCCACCTCGTCTGGTGAGTCTTCCTGCAGCATCCGAAGGATGAGGTGGGCTTCCTCCATCTCTTCCTCTTCCAAGGAGGTGTTGGCAGGCAGACCCGTGACAAGATGTTATGTAGCTATGTTGGTGACATTGCCCCCTCATGTCCCCATCCCCAACCCTCCTGCCGGTTGCCAGGCTTGGCCTTATTACCCTAGTTGTTATAAATATACTGTTCTTTTTTTAATTGTTGGTCATTTGTTGTTTTGGGGGGCTTGCCATTTTATTAAAAATAGTATCTCCAGAAATCATTTTTCCCCATATGGGGAGAAGGGTGGCTGGGGGCCCTACTTCGTGGGGCCACAAAATTGGAACCCTTTATCCAATTCACTTGACACTTGGGGAGGTCTTTAGTACAGAAGGAGGACTCACTGAAATGTTGGTGCCATCTGGTGAAAAAACAGCTGTTCAGAAAACTGTCCATTTACCCCCACCATAGGAAATACCGGTAATAAGTCCTGTACGACATTAATGAAATCAGATACTTTCCCAACATGATTTTCCAGCAGAATAAATACACTCTGGATATTTAATGAAAATACTTATCCTGCCCTCTCTGAAGTTATGATACAGAATTAAAACAGTAATTGGCTAATGGCTGGCAACTGACTGGAAATGGGGGCAGGAACATGAGGGGGCGCCATCATTGCATGTGACATGATGTCGCACCACTTTAGGAATCACGACAATTCCTAGAATGGCATGATATCACGTCCACATTTTCCCTAGAAGTGGTCACATTGTCATGCCAATGGCGATTTTTGTGTAATTTATTTATTTTTCTCATGCTGCCCAAAGAAGCAGTGGTGGGAAGCATGGGTTGCTGGCAGGAGGTCTCCTGCCATACCAGGAGACATGGAAACCCTACTTTTATCCTGTTCTTTAACAGTGACAATGGATCTTTTAAGGTCTAAAGAGCCCACCCAGATTTTTTTATTTTACCCTTCCCATACTACTGTCCAACCCCCTTTTGTGTCCACAAGCGCACCACACCCATATCATTAAGAACATAAGAAATGGTCCTCACAAGGAACTGAGTACCACAGCACATTATTAAGAGCTAGGATTTCAAGGACAACATCCAGTGGGAGCAGTGGAGCAGAAGGTCCGATGATAAGAATGTAACACCCATTTGACACCGTTCAAAACGTGCTTTTTTGCATCTAAAGTCAAACATCAGACACATCAGAAAAATTTATTATAATGGATCATTAGATAAGTTCTAGGTCTCACAAACGGAAGACTGTTCTTATGCTTTGCTAGCCTAGCAGTCTGATCAAATGTTATATTTGTGGTTGAAATAAGCATGATGTTCTCGGAGGAACTTTCTGGTTTAGTCTAAAATTAGCATACTAGAAAGGCAACTGTTCTATCACTTTTTAGCAAGTACTTCTCTAAACTGGTATATAGAATGAAAACAAATTATTATTTTTATATAGATCTGTCAGTGTATATATAAAGCCAGTGATGTGTGTGAAATTATTATACAATATTATTGTTTCCCCCCAGTCTTTTGCACTTTTTATGATCACATGGAACATGTAGCAAGTAAATCTCTAGGTTGCTCTGCCTATGAGCCTGTGATTCCTTTTGATTAAACAGCTGGAATTTCAGGAATATATTTTAAAGAACTACATCTACTCTCAATTTGCTTATCTCACCTACCACTCCTGATGTTTCTCTGCTTCTTATGCAGCATTGTGCCTACCTGCAAAAGAGGGAGGATGAGGTCAGTCAATCACTCATCATTCAGCAGAAGCAAATGGCAGAAGAGGTGAGTGCACAGTTATTGAATGATTCCTTAGTTTCTTGCAAGGAGGTAGACCTCCAAAGTATACAAAGGGAAGAAAGCAAGGAACTGAGCTGTTTTGTGAAGAGTGCATTTGAACAATAACGTATACTATGAACTATTTTGTTTTCTAAAAGTTTTGCCTCTACTTCTGATTCCCTGACACACACCCATCCTTTCTTCATCTTTCCTACTAAATCCTTACACTTAACAAGACTGTTTCTTCAATTCCCTCCATTCACTTTTACAAGCCTCCAGAAAAATGCTCTCCCCTTTCAATGATTTCAAACTTCTCATGTGACTCTGGGGAGACACTGATGCTCTCTCAAGAGGCATATCCTCTTCTGAAGTTTCATAAAAAATATTATATTACAACAATAATGCTCATGTGTGTGTTTGAAAGAACACAGATGCTGGGAAGATATCCAATCCAAAGCTTGAAATTTGCTGTAGTTCCATCTAATTTCCTTTATTACAAACAAATTCGAAGATTTATTATCATGAGATGAACCAAATATTATCCACTTGCAGCTAAAGCTTGCAAGTTGTCGGTGTTGGAACTCCCCCATCAAATTTATTTACCTTGTTTCAGTTCTGATGGTGCCAATGTCTTTTCTTTTCTTCCACCTGCTGCTTATTCCTAGATTAGTCGCATTACCCCACAGAATTGATCAGGGCAGTCTTAGTGATTCTGGGGCTTTGGGCAAAAAGTCCAGGATGGACTGGGCCAAAAGTCACTTCCACTATCACCAACCTTCCAGGGCTGAGCAAGAAGTGGCCCTTGCCACATGTGGGGCGGGCAGGAGCTGCCACTGCCAGAAGCCAGCTGCCCAAGCTCAAGTTGGGGCAAGAGTGAGTGGCAGCAGGAACCTGCTTTTCTTCTCCTCCCCCTCCCCCATTCATGGGGGCAGGGCCATGAGTGGTCAAGGCTCCTTCCAGTGTGAGTCTGGGCAGCTGCCCCTGTTGCACACTGGCTAAGACCACCCCTGCAGTTGAAGAATGCACAGTGATTGAGTTGACAGAACTTTGTAACAATTAGTTATGGTTGCATGCTTGCATCAGTGTGGCCAAAGGAGAGCTACTGAAAGAGAAGGGAAATGAGGGCAATAAAAACACACAGGCAAACATTTTCAGAAATGCTTAAAAGGAACCAAAACAAGGAGTCTTGTTTTAGCATTGCTGAAAGTGTTCACAAAACACTGTGAGCAGTTACACCTCAGTCTGTTTCTGTCTGTCACCCATTTCATAGTAGGTTAAGGAGATCTACTGCTTTGACATTAGAGACAATGACAGAAGGTTGTTTATTTTTTTACTACCAATACTAACAGGAATTGTAAAGGCAACTTCTCTTGAGATCAAGCTCAAGATAAATCAGGAATAAAGAATATCAGTGGAGTTTTTCTTCACAGCTAATCAGGGGGAGGATTGTACATGTGTTTGAGCACATCTCTACTTATCACCTATTGGATGAAACCTTTGAAGCGGCTGCTGACTGGACTGTCTATGAAACCTCCTGTTATATTCACATAGTTCCTGGTTAAATGTTAGCTATTCTCTCACTTTAAGGGACCTTGAAGTCAGGCAACTGTAGAGACACTAAAAGCAGATCTACTCAGAATTCTACTTGTCTACTCAATGGAGCTTTCTCCCAGGGAAGTGGTCTTAGGGTTCCATTGTAAACTGAGGGAAATTTACAATTTATGATCACTTAAAAAAAAACAGCCTTATAGGACCTGAAAAGATGGGGAAGATTATGTCATTGGTTGGAATGACTGTGCTCTCTATTTTCCTTTTCTCTCCTGGCTGTAGCCTTGTACACATCACATAAGTACATACATATGTGGAGGAGGAACAGGATCAGGCACTGCTCCCACCCGGGATCATTCATGCCTTCCCCTAAATGCATTGATGACATTATAGGTATGAATACACTTCTTCTTTTGTGTGTACAGGGTACATAAGTATTTTAAGGTTCCTTTTTGTTTCACCCAGGTTTATAATAAAGATGTACATTTATTCTAAGATGCACGACAAAGAGAAGATGTACATTTATTCTAAGATGCACGACAAAGAGAACATTCTGTATTATTCTGAATGAAGGTTTGATGCAACTAGGAGGGCTCCTTCTTTCCTGGGCTGGGGCTTGGGTGGCCTCAGAGCACTGTGGTCACTCTTCTGGCAGCCCTGTTTTCCCCTGGGCAGGCATATCAACTAATTGTTCATCCTTGGGCAGTTTATTTTCAGTTCAAGTCAGTTCAAGTGGAATGATTTTTCACGGGTAAGCCTCATTCCTCAGATAAATAAACCTCTTGTCAGGAATCATACACTAGCCTTACCAGGCCTGTAGCTGCAATGGGGCATCTTGGGGCTAGGCCCCCTGACTTACTGGCAAGGCCCCACGACTTCCCAAGCAGCAGCAGCAGGTGCAGGGAAGGAGCCAGGTATTCCTTTAATCCGATTAGCCAGTGCCCCCTAAGAAATTTAAATGCCCCCTGGCTTAAAAAAACCTGGCTACAGTCCTGAGCCTTACCCTTTTTGAG
>NW_015174308.1:189185-194391 GCF_001447785.1 Gekko japonicus | reverse complement strand
ACTGGTGGACCTCCTGATGGCACTGGTATTTCTGGCCACTGTGTGATACAGAGTGTTGGACTGGATGGGCCTTTGGCCTGATCCAACATTGGCATGTTCTTATGTTCTTATCCCCCTAATGTGAGGCTGGTTCTTGTTGTTTACCTACTCCTCTTTACTGGTGACCCCATTGGGGTACTTTTCCCCAGGGGGAGGGCTTGGTTCAGTCATTGCTGTCTCTGTCTCCCACTGATCATCTTCCCCTCATTGCTTTTGTAAATGAAGCTGCCTTATACGGAATCTGATTATTAGTCTATCGTGATCAGTATTGTCTACTCAAACTGCTAGTGGTTTTCCAGGGTCTTGCATATAGGTCTTTTCATATCTCTCCCACTTGATTTATGTAACTGGAGATGGCCGGGAATGAATCTGGGATCTTCTGCATGAAAGGCAGATGCTCTGTAACTGAGCCACAGCCCCTTCCAATGGAACTTTGCCTGTGACTTTGGCTGTGAGGAAGCAGTGTCATAACACTCCTGGACCAATCATTGTCCCACTCCGGGGGTCGTGGCCCGTAATCGGCAGACCCTGGAAGACCCGACAACGGGCAAAGGAGCCCAGCGAATCGCCTTACCTACGAAGAAGCAATCCATGGAAACAGAGCGGGCCGACCATCCGACAGGGGAGGACAAAGACCCGGCCCCACCCAAGACGACGAGCCCCGGATGCGCCAGAGGACGGGTCCGAAGCTCGAAGACCTACCGCTGGGAGACAGAACAGGACGGCGAGACGGGCGGGCTGGGAGTGAGCCCCGTGGACCTAACGCTGCAGGGCGGCGCTGGTGGCGCGGCACAGAGGCCGCCAAGCCCACTGCCGGCGTTCCGACGTGCACCCAGAGAACGCCCTGCCGGCGTTCCTGCTTATATAGAGGGGTGGGGCATAGATCAAGGGGGCAGAGGGGCGGTCCGAGGAAGGGGGCAAGGGGAATAAAAGGTGGGATAATGAGAGGGCCGAGGAGGATGGCACACTAAGACTGATGGCAAAAGACAGAGTGCAGTAAAGGAGGAGAGAGAGAGAAAAAGGGGTACTGTCACAGCGTGTAGGCGGAGGGACGCCTGGGGTGCTTTTAACCCCATCTCCTGCCGGTCTGAGGCCCTTCTCTTCCCCTACTTTCCCTGAACTCGCCAGACTCTTGGACTACCCGTCTCTCCGAGGCTTGATGAGTACCTCGGCACTACGGCCACCGGGGGCGCTACTCCAAGGACCAAGGGGGACCGCGACAATCATGTTTACCTGAATGTCATTAGGACCACAGGGCTGCTGAGACACACTAACATATGTCAGATTATACAAGTCAAACCATAGGGCTTTGGCTGCAGACTATATCCCGGTTTGGGAAAGGGAGGTTCCATACCTGAGGCATGTCAGAGTATTCAGATTAATCAGAAACCACAGTCCCAAAGTTCATTTCCTTATAGTGCTTTCTTCACCTTAATCATCAGTATGTCAAAATAGCAATATGAATCTAATTACAAGTTTAAGATTAATAATTGGGGGAAGTACCAAGTAATACCTAACGCAAAGCAGGGGATAATTCAGACAAAAATAATTAGCTAGTAACTAAGCTGATGATCTCCACTGAGATATTAAAAATATTCCAATGACAAAACTTGCTTTGGTGGAGTATAAATGTAAGGGAATGTAAGGGAAATATGTGGCATTATATGCTTTGATCCCAAATATTACTCAGGTCCTTTAGTTAGTTTTATCAACATAATGTAAGAAGAAATAGGCAGAATTCTAAGCTTGTCCATGCTGAGGCTTTGAAAAGAGATATTTCCAAGTTCCTTTATGGGTGGTAACAAAGAAGTATGCTCATTTCAGTTTAAACTGAGCTGTGATGTCACATTGGACAAGGGACATGGGCATAATGTGTGAACTGCCTGTGATCAATTATGGAAAAAAGTATGATTATTATGTTCTTAATGTAAAAGCAACTGCTTCGTCAATTGCAGCAAATCCTAACAAATCCTAAACTCTTTAAGCAAAGCCAGCAGATGTGCAGGATTGCATGTTTGTTTTTATTGCAGTGATCTGAATCCAGAATTCCCCTATCAGATGTATTTGTGTGGTTCTGAAAACCTCTAAGGGCATTCTGGGTTTGAAATAAGGCTGGTCTAATGTGTACTCACATTTGTACTGGGGGTGGGGGGAATGTATGGACTGCCTATTACAACCAGAGACTAGTACCAGAAAAACTCTTGTCTGTCACTGTCACCTATACAAGCTACTCACAAAGGAGTGTGAATTGACTAGGACACTAATCACAGAGACAGTTCAAAACCCACCTATCCCAAAGCAATCCTGGTTACTTTAACTAGGGTTGCCATCTCCAGGTTTTGAAATTCCTGGAGATATTGGGTGGATCCTGAGGAGGGCAGTATTTGGAGAGGGGAGAGACCTCCACCAGAATATAATACCCCCCTCCAAAGCAGCCACTGGGAATTGCTCTCTGTAGTCTTCAGCTGTAATTCTAGGAGATCACCAGGCCCCACCCAAAAGTTGGCAACCCTAACTTTAAACAGGATTTAAAAAACAATCCAGTAAGGTAATAAAAATAGTGAGGAATATTTCTATAGTGCTTTCAGCATTCAAAGCACAGCCATCTTGAACCACAAGGAAAAGCGGAGTATAAATGTTTTAATAAATAAATATTAATATTTCCATAGCAGATGAGGCTCAGAGATATTGGCTTGCCTAACACTTCCTCGAGTGGCAGAAGCACGATTTGAACTTTAGAATACTGTTCATTCTCTTAGCCACACCATTTTCCATAAATTAAATTACTTATTTGTTGTGATCTGCCCTGAGCCGGGGAGGGCAGGATATAAATTTGAAAAATAAATAAATTAATTAAATAAAGCCTATCAGCATATCTATATCAATAACATGTTATCACACATATGGCCAGAAATAAAGGGGAACAGTTGCTGGACTAAACCAAAAAGATCACAGAGGATGTTGTGGCCCATATAAGTGGAGTAAACCTGGCATCTCAGGGAAGCATCCCAAGAAGGGAGTCTAGAGACCCAGAATCGAATAGCCTTGAAGACCAGTAAGAAGGTGGCCTCATGTAAATTAGAAGCCATGTAACCATGAAATTGCTGAGTGGTCGTGTTAGAACAGATAAAAGGAAGTACTTCTTCACCCAAAGAGTGATTAACACATGGAATTCACTGCCACAGGAAGTGGTGGCAGCTACAAGCATGGACGGCTTCAAAAGGGAGTTAGATAAGCATATGGAGCAGAGGTCCATCAGTGGCTATTAGCCACAAGGTATAGATAGGGACTCTCAGTCTGGAGCAGGTGATGCACTGTATTCTTGGTGCTTGGGGGGGGACAGTGGGAGGGTTTCTAGTGTCCTGGCCCCACTGCTGGATCTCCTGATGGCACCTGGTATTTTTGGCCACTGTGTGACAGAGTGTTGGACTGAATGGGCCATTGGCCTGATCCAACATTTGCTTCTCTTGTGTTCTTATTATCAATAGGTACAATTTGTAGAGGCCCAGGTGCCAAAGCATCTGAGAATTTTATGACTGTCCAACTTCACAGAAGTGAAGATATGATTCAAGAATGGGAGTGTTGGCTGAGGGCCAAAAGATATTCATTTGTATGAGAAACTTGTAATCACCATTTTAAATAGATTTTGTTAAGATAAAAAGTAGCATGAATTAACTAACTTTTTAATATATTCTAAGACATTTTAACTATAGAGAACCTTGTGTGATGTTTGAAGTTATAAGATAATGAGTTAGCCAAGAATGTGCACCCCTTATCAAGTGGGACAGTTAGCTGTTGTTAGGAGATGATTTTAAAATCCTATAAATATGGGAAGGTGTATTGCTCAAGAGCGTCTCCTCAGAAGGGGCTCCTTGCCTGTGACTTGCTTCCTGTTGAGCTAAGAAATCTTTATGGACTCATGTAATTCCTGTCCTTTCATTATCTATATAACAATGATAAAGGAGTGATATAATGCTTTGTGGATTTAATTTATATTAAAAATGCAAAAATTATACTTTAATTTTAAAAACGCTTAGAAGGAAAACTCTCTTATAGGGTTACTAGTATACTATACCCAGAACAAACCTGTATCATCACTTTTTTTTTTTAATCCCCTGCGAGCAGGGTAGCTTTATTATTTGTTTGTTACACCTAAACACTACAGAAAAGAAAAAAGGGAAGGGAAAAGTTACCCCGGGATAAAGGACAGAAAGTAAAAAAACCCACACTATGTCTAAAATCCCAAGAGAGAGGGTTGTTAACAGTTAGTATTCTGTTAGTATTCAAAATTAAAAAGTTTTTCGTTTAAGTCAATGCAATCGGAAATTAGTAAGTCCATGTTAGTGTCTTCTCCATCTTCTTTTGTGTGCGCAAAGAGTTCTTTCATCTTCATCCCTGCTTGCAAGTTTCAAGTCTCCAAAGAGTTACTTTGGTCTTCTAAGTCGCAAATCATATGTCTCTTTGGCCTCACCACCTGATGCTCTTTGGTCGTCGTCCCTGTCCTCTATGGTGACTGCTCCGTCCCCTCCTTCTTGCTGTTCTTCCTCCTTCGATCCGAAAAACCGCTTCAACCATTCTTTTGCTTTAAAAACCGAGTCAATTTTTTCTCTTTTGTCTTTGTATTTGAACACGACACCTTCCGGGAAGTTCCAGGAATACGAAATTTGGTTGATCTGCAATGTTGAGATCAGCTCTTTGTAGGCTTTTCTTTTCTCACGAACCTCGAATGGAACATCTTTTAAAACTCTGATAGTTGCAGCTCCCAGCTGCAGGGGATTAGCTGCTGTTGCTTTCAGGATATCATCCCTCGTTTGTCTTCGGAGAAATTTAACGACAATTTCACCCGGCAGGTTATTACATTTTATGTATTTGGAGTATGATCGATAGACCATCTCGATTTCAGCTTCCGCTTCTGCCGCTGAACAGCCCATCGCCGGTGCGATAAGCTCTGCCATCATCTTTTTCAAGTTTTCTCCTTGCGCTTCAGCTATCCCCTGGAATCTGAGTGTTTTGTTTGCTTTTTCCATCTGCAGGTTCAATAATCTGCGTTCCTGTAAATCCTGTCTCTGTTCTAGCAGACCAACTTTCTTTTTAACTTTTTTGGTGTCGTGTACTGTCTCTTTAATTTTTTCATCTGTTTGGATCGACTTTTTGACCAGCTCGGCAA
>NW_015174308.1:151798-188809 GCF_001447785.1 Gekko japonicus | reverse complement strand
CTTTTTAACTTTTTTGGTGTCGTGTACTGTCTCTTTAATTTTTTCATCTGTTTGGATCGACTTTTTGACCAGCTCGGCAATCTGTTGTTGTTGCTTGGCAAGACTTTGGTTGGATGCGGTCATCTGCTGGTTAATACCATCGAGTCTTTCGTTTATTGGCTTGAGCAGATCCGTTAGCATAGAGAGCAAGTCTCCTGTCTCCTCACCCCTCGGACTCTGACCGCCCCTCCCAATTTGTCTGCCTGGCTTTCCTCGCGCGCCAGCCATTTTTCGACTTTTTTTACACTAGAAGACCGACTTCACTCTTCTTCGAAAAAACGCTCAAGTTTTTCTGCAAACACAGCTAAGTCTCTTGCACACTTCCGCAATTCTTTTCTCTCCTCCCCCCCCCCATTTTGTTAAGATATTTCTGTTTGCTTACGTCCGGGAGCCTTCCCGGACGCTGCTTTCCGGAGGGTGGGGGGGAGAACTCACTTTTTAAAAATGTTTTTCGCTTGGATCATTCTCCGATTCATTGCCCGTCTGCATCCAGACTCCTTGTAACTTCGTTAGATCGATAACCCTCGCTGCTTGTCCCAGTCGGCATTGGCTAAGCTGGGTAAAAACCGAACCTCACAGGGGGCGGACCGATTGGGGAAAATGAGCGCCTCAATTCTCCGGCATTGTGCCATTGAATAGGTCGCACCTCCAGTCGGAGCCTTTCACTAAGGCTCACCTGGGAGTGCCACTTGAGGTGGCACCCCTCCAACCCCACTGGAGTGCGGAATACCTCCCCAGCGATCGGGGAGAGTGTCTGCCATCGCCGAGCCACAGACCGGAAGTCGAACCTGTATCATTACTGATGTGTACCTCTGGCTGGTACAGGAAAGCTAACTAAATGCCTAGGGTTTCTTAAGTGCACTCCTGTACCCAAATCAGGACTGTACCATTAGTATTTTTTATGGTTTCTCCTTCAGAACTCTGGGAATTATAATTTGATAACCCACCTGATGTAGGTGCAGTTAGACTAGAACTGTCTCACATTTGGACTACAACCTTCCTTTTTCCCTTTGGCTAAGTGTATCTTTTATGGCTATAAAATTCAGGCTTCTAGAGAGTAAGACAGATAATGCACCACCTACTTCTGCTGCACCTAAAATGAAAGCCAGTAATAACCTAAATGATTTCAGGGCTTCCAAGAGCATCTCTCCCTTTCTGCAACTAAATTAAAATGAACCCGCATGCTCAACTGTGCTTAAGCGGGAAGGAGTTGCCATGGTTACCATGGAGGTAGTCTAAATGTAGTACAGTATATAAAATAATCAACGAAATAGCTATGTACAATACTGATGACAGCTGGGGAATGTAAGTTAAAAATACCTGGTAAACAGAAAAATCCCAGAGTAAAAATAAATTCTTCAGCATTGAGGCACCTGCCAGTTGTACAGCGGACTGAGAGTGAACCGGGGATGAGATTAAAACAAGCAGCTACAAATTTGAACTAAGTGTGTTTTGCGTTTGGACCAAGTAAAACAATGCAAGTATGTAAGCAAATTAATCCTTTTCTAATATGAAACAAAAGTGCATTACTCGCTACTAGAGAGGCACAAGAAAGGTCTATCAAAAAGGTGCAATGATTAGTAACAAGAAGAGAATCGGACAGAGTGCACTTTACCAGGCTGCCTTAGGCAAACAATAGAGCCTCTTCAGCCACTTCAGGTCAGGTGCGCTCTTTTGTACTTCCACAATGGGGAACAGCATTTGAGACCTTTAACAAAAGGCCATCGGAAATTGTTGCTATCCTTCTGCTATTCAGCACTAAATCCTGGGTTTTTTTCTTTATTCTATGTCTTAGATCCAAATTCTGCCTTCCAACACACCATAAAGAAAATTCAACAGCAGGAGAATGGTATTTGCACCAACACAACATGGTAACCCCTGAAACTTCCCTAAGTATTATAGCCTCTAGCTGTACTAACACATTCCATAGTACCTTTCAGCTACTTGTGTGTGTATGGGTTAAGCTATTTAAAAAAAAAAAAACACACATTTTTTTGTACAGATATTAAAAGCAGGTTAAATTTTAACAACATTTCAATCTTTTTATATCCATTTTCCAATATCTCCCCACCCCCCATTACATGGCTTCCCACAGTGCGTTGTCCCCCTTAAGTTTTCATCTTAATCTTTAATTCTATATTTTACCATATTGCAAATTAATCTTTCAGGTAACTTTACTTAGATTCATCATTTCAATACTTTATCATTTTTCTTGGTCCATTCTAATAATTATCAAAACTTATCAAAGTATTTTTAACATTCCATTTCACTTCTACATATTCTTTAAAGTCTTTCCACTCTTCATAAAATTCTTTGTCTTCCTTACCGTTAAGTTTCTTTGTCAGTTTGTCCATTTCATGGGTTAAGCTATTTTTTGTAGCAGAAACCTAGGTATATACTCCCCCTTCCATTTATCATAAGCAGCAAATTCCTCTAGCAAAAACACCGTATTGCAATTTATAACCTGCAGCTATGGTTTACTCTGACCTAACATGCTAAAGCTGATGTTCCATATATCTCATTGGTATTTCCAAGGGCCATACCACAACCACTGACTCCAATCCAGAATTCTGCTTCTTTAAAGGAAACTTTCCAGAAAACTGTGTCTTTACTTAAAGAGTAATTCATTTGTGGTGTTCATTGCCAAAGATATAGTGATGGCCACGAACAGAGATTGTTTTAAAATGGGGTCAAAGAGATTCTTGGGTCTCGAACTGCTGAACTACCGACCTTCCACAGCCTGCAGTTCAACGTCTTAACCACTTGAGCGGATTCGACTGGCTTTCGAGCAAGGGAACCTTTACTTTTACAAAGAGATTCATGGAGGATAAGCCCATCAGTGGTTACAAGCCAAGATGCCTAAAAGACGTTTCCACATTCAGAGGCAGTAAACCTCTGAATGCCAGTGCTAGGTGGCAACATTGTAAAAGGTCTTGGCCTTCATGCAGTGTTTGTTGGCCTTCCATGGCAACTGGTTGGTCACTGTGTGAAATAGTATGTGAAAGTGAATGCTGGTCTTTATAGCAATCAGACTTAATAGTCTCATCCAGCAGGGCATCTCTTATATAAACCAATCTTTTATTAAACTCCATCGTGTCTCCCTGTAGTTGTCTTTGTTCTAAACTTGAAATCCCCAAGACACTTCAACCTCTCCTCCAGAAAAGACACTCCAGTCCCTTAATTATCTTGGTTGCTCTCTTCTGTACTTTTTCCAGTTCTATAATATCTTGTTTTGAGATACGTTGACTGGAACTACACACAGTATTCCAAATGAGGCTGCATTATAGATCTATATGGGCCACTACAATGTATGTAAATGTATTTACTGAATATGTTGTTCATGACCATGAGCCCTACACATACGGGAGGGTGGTCTATAAATCGAATGAATGGATGAATTAATGTTCAGTATCTTTCCTAATAATCCCCCAGCATGGAGTTTGCCAATTTCACTGCTGCCACACACTGTCAACATTCTCATTGAGTTACAGCCCCAAGATCTTGTGCCAGTGGGGTATAGTGATTAAGAGTGGTAGACTTTCACCCCTGTACATGAAGCCTGCTGGGTGACCTTGGGCCAGTCACAATTCTCTCAGAACTCTCTCAGCCCCACCTACCTCACAAGGGGACTGTTGTGGGTAGAGGAAGGGAAGGGATTGTAAACTGCTTTGAGACTTGTTAGGGTAGAGAAAAGCGGGATATAAAAAACCCTTCTCTGAATCTCTGGCATTTCAGATGGTATCAGCACCTGCCTTATCCACCTTTTGAAGTTCTTTGAGAAGGTTAATTTACAAGCATTCTTTTGTAAAACATGAGAAGGCATGTTACCTGAAGCTGCAGAAAATTTCTGAGTGACTATGAAAGCACTTTAGAAGGCATGTGTGTTTTCAGCCATATGTCAGAATGATTGTTTTCTATTTGAAGAAGACCTAATTCTTCACAACATCACAGACCCATCAGCCTAATTATGTCCCTAAAGCTATCATTTAGATACTTATTTGTCTTCCTCAGATCCTGTAAGCCCTAGACTCCAAGGAGCATATTTGTTTCCTGAAACCATACATTTCTTAACCCCATGTATGCTCATTTATATTTTTGTCAGCCATTCCAGTTTTCTGTTTGTGTGGATTTTTAAATTTTTTGTATTAGTTTGGATCTTGTGGTAACTTCCTTCATCAGCAAAGTGTGACTCCTTGTCTTCATCTCCGTCTTCTTCCAAAATGCTGCACCTGAAGGACAGGGAATCCCCAGACAAAGCCTGAGAAAGAAACCAGAGGTCTATGGCAGGAAGGGGGAATCAGCAAAAGTTGTTCCCCCTTCCATTTCTGGTCTGTGGCTGGGTGGGGTGGGAGGAGGCTCAATTGGGTTCTCAGCTCCCGACTCTTGAGGGTGTGCCTCAATCATCGGCGCAAACTGTCATGAGCCTGAGCATGACTCTGGGTTTTTCCTTATCCTTGGAAGCCCAGGCTGCGAAGGTTTCCAACCTGGCATTTTTCCAACTTTGCCAGGTTAGGCAGCTGGCTCCATACTTGTCTTGCCCCAACCTAGCCACGGTAATCCATGCAACGGTCACCTCCAGGCTGGACTTCTGTAATTTGCTGTACGCAGGCCTGTCCTTGCGCCTGACCTGGAAGCTTCAACTGGTCCAAAATGCAGCTTTGCGGGTCCTTACAGGGACCTCTCATACAGCACACATCCAACCAGATCAGGTTCAAGGTTTTGGTACTAAACTTTAAGGCCCTTAGCAGGCAGGGACCTACATATCTTCAGGACCGCCTCTCCTAGTATGCCCCTGGAAGAGCATTACGCTCAGAAAATAAGAACTTGCTGGTGGTCCCCGGCCGAAGAGAAGTCCAGCTGTCCTCGACCAGGGCCAGCGCTTTTTCAGCCCTGGCCCCTGCCTGGTGAAATGCTCTGCCGGAAGAAATCCATGCCTTGCGGGAGTTGTTACCTTTCCACAGGGCATGGAAGGCAGAGATGTTCTACCGGTCTTTTGGTTGTGGACAGTGACGGGACTTCTTCTGGCATTCTCATATAATTCCCCACCCCGCAAGATTGGGGAGTATGGATCCTTCCACCATCTTATATATGGTACATATACTGTTTTTATCTAGTCTTATTTATTGGATTTTTTAAATGTTGTGGTACAATATTGTCTATTATTTGTTGTAAGCCACCCTGAGCCCTACTAGTAGAGAAGGGCGGCCTAGTAAATCCAATGTAATAAATAAATAAACCATTGCGCTGTACACTTTGCACATGCAGTAGAAGATCCCAGGAAGGACCTGGGAGCCCCCCGCCAGCTGCCAGGTAGGACCTGGCAACCCTATCAGTGCAAGGAAACAGAACACGGCACACAAACGATTGTGGGTTCTATTCACAAAAAGAGAGGAGGAGGAGCAAAATGGGGATCTGGGGATCAAAACCGTGGCTTCTCTTCAACCATTAGCAGACTTTTCCAAGCAGGGCCTTCCCATCCACCCCCCCCTCGTGTGTGCTAGAGCCCACCGCACCTCCCCACCCAAAAAACTAGGAGGCCAAGTAGGGATCTGCAGTAGGAGGGCAGAAATTGCCGCCTCTTTTTCTACAAACAGAAATGCCCTTGCATCAGAGGAAATACATAGTTGGGTGCTTCCTAGAAGTGGTGAGGGATCCATCGTCATTCCTAGAAACTGAGAGCAGAGGTTTGATTGCTGGGACTTTTTAATATGGCTGCACCCTATTCAGTTAAATCACATTGGAAAACAGGGACTTTATCTTTCAAGCCTTTATAGGCCTTTCCAACTGCTTAATTGCTTCATCTACTATAGCGATTATGAGTAATGCAAGAGAGCTTGTTAGATCCAGAGGTTGCTTTGCTGAGCACACAGAACGTGAAGGTTTTTCAAATTTTGCTGGCATGAACTGAACCTTTGGAGACCCTGGGTAGCAAAGTGATACACACTGCACAAGCAGCATTACCCACATTTCAACTAATGTTTAAACATGCAATGAGTACTACAAGCTTGCAAACGTGACTATTGGCTGTGCCCACTCCAAGCACCAGAATTCTAAGCATGTGTTTGACTTTTCAGCAGTAAATTGCAAGGTGAAAGTGTTAAATTACTGTGTGGAGTAAGCCACCCAAATAAAAGTACAGTATGGTACAAATTGTCTATTCATTAGAGTTGTTAATAGATTATTTGGAACTCTGAACCCCACTGTTCTCATAGAAAACTTAAAATAAAAAAGAATAATGGAAATGAAATATTTCTTCTATGAATGAAGGCAGGCCCGTAGCCACAATTTTGTAGTTTGGGGGACTAAATAAATTGGGGGGCACTGACATCACAAAATAAAAAATAATTTTAAAAACTCACTTTTGCAGCATTCACACTCTGCCTGCCTATGCTGGGAAGCAAACCACGCTTGGGAAGGGTGGGGAGTCCTCCAGGTGGCCCAGAGAGTCAGGAGTCCTCTGGGTGGCCCACAGAGACAGGGGACATGGGGGCTGGATGGAAGTCAGGGGGCCAGGCCCCAAAATGCCCCACTGTAGATACGGGTTTGAATGAAGGGAATTAAATCCTTCACTTCTGATCACGATGGGGTTGTGGGAAGGGGTGTGGCCCAGTGTCAGAGCACCTGCTTGGCATGCAAAAGGTCCCAAGGCCAAGTTCACTCCCTGGCATCTCCAGTTAAAAGAATCAGGTAGTAGGTGATGTGAGATATCCTGGAGAGCCTCTGACTCTGAACATAGGCAGCACTGACTAGTGGCAGGCCAGTAGTCTGATCCACTATAAGGCAGCTTCATATGTTCAAGACTGGTCTGGTCTTAACCCCTTAAACCACCATCCGAGATATCTGACAGAGGGAGCTTTGACTCTTGAGGGCTCATACCCCAGAAATCTTGTATGTGTCTAAGGTGCAACTGGACTTAATTCTGATTGCAGACCAACATGCTACCCTATGAAATGATCTGGGTTTTGGGGTGTATTTGATATACCCTTCAAGGGAGTCATAGGTTGCAATCACACACGCTAAATAATCCACTTTCAATGCACTTTCCAACTGGATTTTACTGTATGAACTGGCAAAATCCAGTTGGAAAGTATAGCGAAAGTGGATTGAAAGTAGATTATTTAGTGTGTGTGATCGCAATCATAGTAATACACAGCACATGAAATATTGTCCATTTAAGATAAAAGATTGGTTGCAGCAAAATACAAGTAAATGAGAGGTCAGTGTTTTAGAGGCTTGATAGAAGGACTGTATGCTCACCTAATGAGACACATGGTGAATGTTTGGAAGTATTTAAAAGATACAACAAGGGGGGGAGATGGACAAGGTGAGCATTTAAATAAAATAAATTAATCTTCTAGACACGCTTTTCTTCAGAGCTTGGGACTAATCATTCTTTGGCCCACCATTCACAGACATCTCCTAAAATGATCTGCTAGTGAACATACCATTCTTGGGGAATCTAAAGCCCTTTAAAAAAAAAAAATAGCCTGTAACGGTTTTTGAGAAATGAAGTATCGTGACAACAGTGAGATTAATCTAGCATGTCTATTGAATGAGACTATTATTAAAGGAGTTCATTAACAAGGGTCTGGATCTTTTTTATGATAAAAGGTACAATTATACAATGAAAAAAGCAATTATACAGTGATATTACATACCAAAATTGTTCTCTCAGAAATATAAAAGAAACTGAAGAAATCACTGTTGTTATCTCAGAAAATATAATGGCCTTTAAAGAAAAGACAAAAATAACAAAACTTGAGGGGGGGACAATAAAGGGCTAGATCCTATGGAAGCTTGAGCAGATGGCATGCATGGATGGTCCTAGCCCTCCCCTTCCTCTTGCACCCCCTCCGCCAAGCACCCAAAAAATCTTCTGCTGAAGGTTAGGGCACTCTCATAAATAATATGCACTGTAGCAGGGGGGGCTGCAGTGAGGAGAGGGGATCATGTAAAATCACACTCTTCCACTGGAAGAAAAAGAAGGGGTGATTTCACCAAAGTCCACTTCCTTACTGCAATCCTGCCCCCCAAGTCCCATGAAGAATTTTGCTAATGAGGGCCCTTTAATGTTTGAGCCATGCAGGTAGGACAGAAAAGAGACCCACCTCCATGAGCCCTTTCCTTTCATGCTTCCATAGGATCCATCCATAGGGTCATTTACAGATTAGAGGTTCACTGGTCTTTGAAACTTTACAACAATTGGTTATAATATTTCAGCTTCACAGTTATATCTTGATAACATGTACAGGATGCTGAAGGGGTAATCTGGTATTATTTAACAAAATGCACCACAGTAAATAAGAACATAAGAGAAGCCAATGTCGGATCAGGCCAGTGGCCCATCCAGTTCAACACTCTGTCCAAGTGAAATCACAACCTTCTCTTCCACCAGCCCAGCCACCAGTGGAAGAGGAAGTGATTTCACCCAGTCCTCCCTTATTTGGTCTATTTTTTAATTCATGGCTATCCACTGAAAGGATTTTTTAAAAGACAAGCAGCAGACTGGAGGGGGAGGAGTGAGCTGCTCCACCAACTTCCGCTACGAGTTTTCTGTGAGATCCAGCACATGGGGTTCTTTGGGCTTTAACACAGAAAAGAAAGTGTCTTCGTAGACCTCTTCCTTTTCCATGATGCCCTTAAGTTAGGATGGGCTCAAGTTTTTTTATATATGTCAGAGAAAATGGGAATAACAGGACTGTTTATTATGGGGTGAGCATAATAAACTTCATCTCAAGCAATGCAGCCTCATCTAGAAATCAGTAGTCTAGGTCAGCTATAACCTGCACTGATTCCTACCTTTGAGAGGAGAATAATAATCGCCCCAGTACTGTCTGATGGAGGGGGTTTGGTGTTCGGCTTAGCAATTAAGTTCAAATCACATTTTATAGCAGGGACCCAAGCAGTTTCCCCCCCACCCGGTAGCCCCTTTAACCAGAGTGCCTTACCACAGCTAACTAAAGCAATAATGCCACCTGCTGAGTGTTTCATGCATAACCACACACTAGTTAGCTAAGTAGGCTATTAGGTAGTCCTGTGAGATAATTGGACTGTTTAATATGCCACAAAAATCTCCAGATTCATTTGCCAATTGACACACACCACTTTGAGGACTAGTACCATAATGAGTAGTACTGTGTTGGTGACATCAGCACAATTATCAAGAGAAGTACAAGCTAGCAGCTGGTGAACTCTTTGGTTCAAATCTGGGCTTGGCGACAGTTATTTGCCAAAAAAATTAAAATGTCATTCTTTTTTCAAAACCATATTTTGAACTTAATTTCTTTCCTGAGGACATTCCTCCTTTAACCTTTCTATGAGCTTCCCTCACCATCCCCGGTCCTTTCTGAATTATCTAATAGGGGGCAGCAGACATGGCAGCAGCAAGAATTTCTGCGAGATGCTGTCTTTGTCTAAACATGTGGAACCATGGGCTATGTAGTTTCCAGAACATTGGAGATCTACACTAAAGACCCAAATGCCAAAGGAAAATACATTTCCCAGGGACTCTGGCACTTGGAACACAGCTGTAGAAAGGCTCACATAACCACTGGAGAACAAATATAATGAAAAGCAGTATTAGAGTATGAGCAGGTCACCAAGGCTTGTACAATAACAATTAGAAATTCCAGTGAAAGGCTTCAGTTCAGTGTGATAGGCAGACAGTTGATCCCATATCATACATCCCTAGTTTAATGCGGACCATAAACAATTGTCCATGTGGATAAGGCTGTCTTGCTTACGTATTTCAATAATATCATATTACAATCAGACAACCCCCCTATGAAGTCAGGAGGCGTCTGTTGTTCCGTTTAGAAAAGGGAGGCATTTGAGAATTTCCTCTGACTGATTACTTACTGAGCAGTTCTGATTAATAGCAGCCTCATAGCCCAGCCTAGCTGGATCTTGTCAGAGCTTGGAAACTAAGCAGGGTCAACCGTGATTGGTACTTGGATGGGAGACCACTGAGGAAGATGAGCGGTTGCTATACAGAGGAAGGCAATGGCTAATCACGTCTGTTCATCTCTTGCCTTGAAAACCCTTAGGTTGGTTGCAACTTGATGGCACACAATTATAATAACTTTACTGATTCATTCTCTGGGACTATGCAGAGAGAGGGACTAATTTTTCTCTGTGATGGCCTTTGTTCCTAGTGAGCATGATTATCCTGCATTAGGCCTCCTCCTGTTGCCTATTCTCTGCTGTTTCTCAGCATTTGTATGCTGCGTGGCCCCAAACCTGTTTTCTGGGCCTCATGTGACCATCTGTCAGATAACAGCTGTTCTCAGTTTCCAGTATGGAGGGGGGGAGAGAAAACCGCCAAAATGGAGGCTTGACAGCAACAGTTTTTCCATCAGTTTTCCAAAATGACTCCTCTATAGGCATGGAGGGATAAAGCTTAAATACTCTTGTGCTCCATTAACAATGTAATGAGTGGGGGGGCGGGGGCGGCTGGAGTAATGGCGGGCGCTAAATGAGAGAGCTCCAACAACCCCTCCTAACTCTCGCTGATTATACAATCTTTTAAACAATTCTTGATGTCTACAAGGCATGGGAAAGACAAATAAAGGCAAACAATACTCTACAAAAACCTCAGAATCGCATCTGAAATGTTTTTTTCAAGCGGAAAAAGCAAGCAATCATCCGACAGGCCCCGACTATGCAAACAACAACATGGCGGCGGGAAATGCACAAAACAACCAAACATCTACAAAAACCTCAGAATCGCATCTGAAACTTTTTTTCAAGCGGAAAAAGCAAGCGATCATCTGACAGGCCCCGACTATGCAAACGACAACATGGCGGCAGGAAATGCACAAAACAACCAAACGCATTCTGTCTTCACTAAGAAAGACTTTACAGACTCTCTAAAAACTTTTAAAACAGAAATGCTGGAAAATATCAACGCGATTATGAAACCGATGGCAGAGAAGCTTGAAGTCATGCAGACCTCAATGCAACAAATTGCACAATCTGCTGAAGCCGCTATAGAAGCCTCAGCCAATAAGCAAGAAGAAATAAAAAGCCTCCAAGACTCAGAAACATGGGCGAAAGAACGCATCCTCTTGCTGGAGCACAGAACAAGGGAAAAATTCCTGAAATTCCGCGGCTTTTCCCGAACAAGCGGAAGGCTCTGCTGAACTTACCTCGTTCCTGGCAAGCTGGTTAACCGAAGTGATTGAATTCGACGATGGTGTAGAGCCTATGCTAATCCGAGCCTATTGACTAGGACCCAATGCGGCAGAAAAGCAACGTGGCTCAAGAGATATCCTAGTAGAATTTTTAGATCTGAGAATCAAGAATCGGGTGCTCCATGAAATTAAAAGTGCAGGAAGCTTCAAATATAACGCTGATGACATACACATCTTCCCTGATGTTCCTCCTGAGGTCTTTCAGATAAGAAGAAATCTTAAACCCATAACAGCTCGACTTAACGAAGAAGGCATAAAATATCGCTGGGCCACGACTGGATACCTTCAGGTTCGGTTCCGAGGTACCCTACACCAAGCTATTGATCTTGAATCGGGGGCTGCAATGTTAAAAGCATTAGGTGTGCAACCTACAGAAGATATGGAGACCAACCTAGCATCCCTCCGCAAACGCAAGAGGCAGGACCAATCCACCTGACATCGTTGGAGTAAAATACCCACACGGAGGAGGATGAACTTTTAAATGTTATCTCAGGTTTTCAATTTCCATTTATACATATATGTCTTTTAAATGTTTAATAAGTTATGTTTGCAACTTGTCAAGAATGTAATGAAACGCGAAAGGTTGGGAGGAAGTCTTTTCGGGCACTGTCTTTGATCCCCTTATGTTCTTGATACGTTTCACGAGTTAAGCTGTTTATTAATACTAGTCTCAAAAGTTGAGCTCATAAAGCTCAGTGGGAACCTTTGGTTCCCTCACTGGGACGGTGGGGAGGGGGAGGGAGGAGGGAAACAAAATGATGGGGTTTGTTATAGTTGTAGTACTGGAAAGTTTAGTTGGATAGAGTTTCGAGAATGCAAGTATCTAAATACCTTAAAGCTGAGGGTGTATGGTAATAAAGAAGTTAGAGTGTTGCAAATTAAGAAACGATTATTATCTTGGCTTTATTTTAAAGGGTGCTATATATATAAACAGCATAGTCGAAAAACTTCAAAAGAGACTTCTTTTTGCAAAGCAAAATGGAAGACCTAAAAATACTTACTTTAAATTGCCATGGATTAAACAATTATATTAAAGCCAAATGCATTGCCCGACAATTACAACAACAAAGAATACATGTGACTTTTCTACAAGAAACATATATATAAAAAAGGTCATAAGGTACTCCCTTCTTGGTTTACTATCCAAATTTTAGCTTATGGCTCCACAAAGTCAAGAGGAGTGGCAATTGCAATTTCTAAAGACACCAAATTTAAAATAGAAGAATCCATGATTGATGCTGAATGTAGATTTTAATTTGCCAAAGGCCTTCTTAATTTAAAAAAAATTACTTTAGCTACTGTTTATGCTTCCAACACCGACCAAATGCGTTTTTTGTCTACTACTTTAGCTAAATTACAAAAACTTGCAAACGGTCACATTATCTTAGGAGGAGATCTAAACTATCTGTTGACCCCATGCTTAGATAAATCATCATCTTCTTCGACACCTAAGAACAACATTAACAAAACCAAAGGATTCCCTCCTATACAACAATTAATGCATAAATATGATTTACAGGACATATGGAGATTACAACATGGTAGCGAAAGAGATTATACTTACTACTCCCACAGATGTAAAGTACATACTAGACTTGACTACTTATTAATATCTTCAACTTTAATTGAAAAAATAAAATCTTCAACAATCTGCATCCAAGGATGGTCACACCATGCTCCAGTTCAATGTTTATTACAAGTAGGCCAAAAAGAAGAATTTAGACACCATTGGAAATAAGATACTTCTCCACGAATTCATTATAAAAATACATTACAATAACAGCTACAAGAATTTTATAAAATTAATACATTGGACGATGCATCCGTAGCTTCAATCTGGGAGGCATCAAAAGCCTATATTCGAGGTCAATGTATTTCTTTATCAACCTCCTGCAAAAGGGAAAAAGAGCAATTAAAGCTGAACTCTTACACACTATACAAGTATTAGAACACAAACATAAGCAGACATGCAGTGTTAAAATCTATAAAAGGCTACAAAACATTCGAAAACAACTTGAAATGATGGAGGCAGACACAATTCTCAAAAATGATTTTAACTCTTTTAAAAACAACACAACCAAAACTTCTAAGAGACTAATGTTTCTCTCCTGGAAGCTTAAAAAAAGACAAGCTGAACGCTTTATACCCGGATTACGTGACAAACACAACATACTCAAGCATTCAACTAAAGACATTCTCTGGATCCTTGAATCTTTCTATGAACATCTATATACATCAACCAACCCCAATATTTCCGACATACAAGACTACCTAAACTCTTTAAATTCCCTACAGAAAATAGCTGAAGATCACCGGGAAGCATTGGAAACCCCTTTTACTGCTCAAGAACTTGAACAGGTAGTAAAATCCATGAAAGCTAATAAAGCACCAGGGCCCGATGGTTTCACAATCAAATATTATAAAGCCTTTCTACCAGTCCTAAGCGATGCTCTCTTAAACATATGTAATTCTATACGAACCACGGGTCATATGCCAGAAACATGGAAGATGGTGAATGTAGTCTTAATTCCTAAGAAAGACAAAGATAACACTGATCCTGCCTCCTTCCGGCCAATTTCTTTATTAAACACAGATTATAAAATATTTACAGGAATGATAACAACAAGACTTAAAAACATCATTGGCCACTATATAAATATGGATCAAACCGGATTTATCTCTACAAGGGACATTTCTGATAATATTAGGAAAACCCTTAACATTATACATTATGGCAACCATAACAAACTGCACAATTCATTATTATTTTCTATAGACATACAAAAAGCCTTTGATTCTTTGGAAACATCATACTTGCAAATTTTACTACATCATTTAAATTTTGGTCCTCTCTTTTGTACTTCAATTCAAGCAATATATGAAGTTCCTAAAACTTGCATTTCAGCCAATGGAGCAGCCTCAAATCATATTTCTCTTCAATGTGGCACAAGATAGGGGTGCCCATTGTCACCCCTTTTATTCATACTTGCTATGGAGCCTCTAGCCTGTGCGCTCAGATCTAATAATAAATTTGAAAGCATTAAAATACAAGGAAAAGAGTTCAAATTAAGCATATTTGCAGATGATGTTATATTATATGTGTCATCACCCTGTCAATCGTTAGAAGCAATTCAATCTACTCTGGACATTTTTGGACATTTAGCAGGACTTAAAATAAACCCATCAAAATCTTTACTTTACCCAATTAATATATCTGCTAAGGTTAAGGTTGATATTATAGCCAAATATAAATATCAGTGGATTGACAAATATTTTCTTTATTTAGGAGTCAAAATACCAGTTAATTGGTCTGATCTTATTAAGCTGAACTATCTAGACACACATAAAGAGATAAAAGCAGTTTGTGGATTGGCGATGGCGGTCGCTCTCCCCAATGCTTGGGAAGGCGACTAGCACACCAGCATGGAGGAGGGGTGCCACCTCAAGTGGTACCCCCATGGAGCCTTTGCGATGGGTTCCAGGCCAGGGGGCTTTTGAGGGTTAGCCTCTTCAACGGCTTGATGCTGGAGAATAGAGGCTTCCCTCCTCCCTGATGGTCCTGCCGCTGAGTGACCCTCGGATACAAGCTAATTCGACTGGGACAAGCGCAGAAGATCGAGCGGAATAACGATGAAGAGCGCGAGGTCAAAGATATGACCAACAATGAACGTGAGTTCGAAGTAAACGGATTATTATACTAAAACAGAGTCCCCCCCCCCGTGGGAAAAGCAGAGTGCAAGGAGGGACGCCTCTTAAGCACATGGACAGATTAACGTGTTTTGCACGGATCCAGTGTTTTGCACGGAGTGTCACATGTATGACTATCTGCCCACTGGGCAGAAGTCTTGGGTGTGTCCTCGGTGCAAGGAGCTCCTGGTTCTCAGGGAACGTGTGTGCTCCCTTGAGGCCAAGGTGGCTGACCTGGAGAAGCAGAGACAGTCAGCTAGGCGCACAGAAAAGACTCTCGGGGACTTGTTAGCTACGTCCCACTCTGGATCTGGCAGCCCCGCTGCTGTCAGGGAGCATGAGGGTCTAGGGGAAACAGGGCACCATGCTGAGGATAAGGGGAATGTGCCCTCAGAAGGGACCTCTTCCCCAGCTGGTGAGCGGCTCTCCTTTTGCACCAAGGAACCATCCCTGAGCAGGGTGGGAGGGGGGCTCTTGGTAGTGGGTGATTCGATCCTTAGGCAGGTAGACAGCTGGGTGGCGAACCCGCGTACTGACCGTATGGTGACTTGCCTGCCTGGTGCGAAGGTAGCGGACATTACGCGTGTTTTAGATAGGCTGGTAGATAGTGCTGGGGAGGAGCCAGTGGTCGTGGTGCATGTCGGCACCAACGATGTGGGGAAATGCAGTCGTGAGGTCCTGGAGGAGAAATTTAGGATGCTGGGCAGGAAACTTAGGTCCAGGACCTCCAAGGTAGCCTTCTCAGAAGTGTTACCTGTTCCACGCGCAGGGCCGGAGAGACAGGCAGAGATCAGGAGTCTCAATGCGTGGATGAGACGATGGTGTAGGGGGGAAGGGTTCAGGTTTGTTAGGCACTGGGATACTTTTTGGAACAAGAGGGAGCTGTACAGGCGAGACGGTCTCCACTTGTCCCGAGAAGGAACCAGGCTGCTGGCACTTAAAATCAAAAAGGTGGCAGAGCAGCTTTTAAACTGAAAATCAAGTGACTCTGCTACTTCTGGAACGGACGAGGACTCTGTGGGTGAAGCGGGGGCAGGAGCGGGAGCAATGAAAACTGTATATGACTTTAGAGATAGAAAACCAAAGTAAGGGCAGAAGGACTCTGTAAATTGCTCTTTGAAGTAAAGAAGATGCTCAAGAAGTACTCTCATAAAGACTTACTAATATAAAAGCTCTGTAAAACAAGAACTTCACAAGTATATTGTATTACTAACACTTGTATTACTTACATTTAGTTTAACAGGGACAGGATGTCCTACTCTTGGGATTTTAGTTAGTGTGGGTATCCTTCCTTTATCCTTAGTTGTAGCCCCCCTTCCTATATTTTTCGTTGTAGTTTAATAGTCTTATGAAAAATAATAAAATACCCCCTTGGGGGTTAAAAAAAAAAGAGATAAAAGCTCAGTTGACAAATTGGAATACTACTTCCTTCTCCTGGATGGATCGCATTTCTATTCTATTGTACATACATAAATATATGTATTTTTTTCGTACCTTACCCTTTTATATCCCAAACAACCTTCTCAGGAAATGGCAGAAAGATATTAATAAATTTATATGGAAATTCAAGTCACCATGAGTAAAATTTGACATTATGAGAAGAGCCCAATGAAATGGCGGTTTAGCAACACCGGATTTAGCAAAGCATCGGTTTTGGCAACATTAATCAGACAATATAAAACAGACATTGTGTTAGACTGGAAATGGATAAAAGAAGTTACATCCAAAGGACATAGATTTCAAGAGCTACTCTGGAAACCACAAAGTAAGAATCTCAAATCTACAATCCCATCTCCCTTTTTGCGAGTTACATTAAAAATTTGGCGTCAACATAAGATGATTTTAATTTCACCTTTCTCCAAACTAAGCACCTTCTGCGGTCAATCATAGTTCCTGCCGGCCAACGATCCCTCACAATTCTCTACATGGAAACAAGCTGGGATCACAAGAATAATAGATATAATACAAAAAAAATCAAATGTTAGATAAATCAGAGCTTAAAAGAAAATATAATATCAAGATAAAATGGTTCGAATACTTACAACTTCAACACCTTGTAGAATCCCCAAATTTTAAATCTTCTTTGGCTTTACCGCTTACTGAATTTGAACAGATTCTAAGGGACACAAAAAATGCGGACTTATACCTAAAATTTATCAAATTTTACTCAACCCTCAAAAAAATTATAGACTAAGCTACCAACAAGCTTGAATGACAGACTTACAACAACAAATAACTGATAAGCTATGGGACCAAATTTGGAAGACGCAAGCTAAGATGTCAAAATCATTATATATTTATGAGGCAAACATGAAAGTTTTACTACGTTGGTATTTGACTCCAGTTAAATTAACACACATGATTCTTCAACTTTCACCAATGTGTTGGAAAGGTTGTGGAGAGAGAGCCACATATCTTCACAATTGGTGGACTTGTAAATATATTAATAAGTTCTGGTTACAAATTACTCAACAAATTAGCAAATTTACAGGTTATGACTTACCGTTAAATCCCGTCTTGATGTTACTTAATTTGTGGCCAGATGATGGTCCTCCTAAACCTAGAAGACAATTAATAAACATTTTGATTACTGCGGCGAAAATCCTAATAGCCAAACAATGGAAAGACAAATCTCCTCCCAATATTCAACAATGGGTTCACAAGATATGGGAATTGTTTATGTTAGAAAATTTTAATATATATTATACTGAAAACCAAACAGAATGTGATATAATGAGTCCATTAAATATATGGTACCCTATATTAGACAAAATCAATATAAACAAATTTGATTGGGAAACAATTAGAAATGCTAAATTTAAACTTTTATTGTATAACTAATAGAAGTTATGATTTATTTAAAATTATTAATCTCCTGAACCATAAAGTTGATGTTTTTGACAAATACACTTGACTTGACTTGACTACACTTTATTACTTTATTTCTGTATTATTATCCAATACATCCAAGAATATTGTACAAAATGATTCCATTACAATGTATATTGTTTCTCTGTCCAACTACATAATCTGTATTATGTAAAAGTAATGTTATATGACTTTCCTTCTGATGTCCTATTTTTTATTTCTTAAATAAAAATTTATGTTAAAAAAATGTAAAGAGTGATGCAGCTATATGTGCTTATAATTCACAAAGCCTAGCTGATCAAGCCCTGCTCTGTGCCCTCACAAATTTCTCATCCTCAACATATGGATTTAGGGTTGCCAGGTCCGGGTTGGAAAATACCCGGAGACTTTGGGGGTGGATCCAGGAGAGGGTGGGGTTTGGGGAGGGGAAGGGCCTCAGCAGGGTACAAGGCCATAGAGTCCACCCTTCAAAGCAGTCATTTTCTCCAGGGGAGCTGATCTCTGTCAGCTGGAGATCAGTTGTAAAAGCGGGAGATCTCCAGGCCCCACTTGGAGGCCGGCAACCCTATATGGACTCCAGAACAGGGCTTTATTCATACCACTTAAATCACATCCTGTGCTATTCCTAAGCAACAGGAACACTTATTTAGAACTCGACTGTGGTAGCAATGACAAACAAAAATTCCTTCTCTCTTCAGCTTAGGGCTGCCAGCTCCTTTTTGGGAAATGCCTGGCGATTTGGGGGCAGAGCCTGGGAAGGGCAGAATTTTGGGGGGAAGGAAGCTCATAGAGCGGTTTACATTGTACTACTTATGTAGTTAATTACCTAACTAGGGCCACAGATTCACGGGGGAAGGGGATTGCCTATCAGCACCCATGCAGCACATTTCTTCACCCGGCGGACTTCGGACGCTTAATCCTGACGTCTCAGATAGCTGGCGACCTTCTCTGGCAGGCTCCTGATGACTTCCTCCTCTGGCGCGTACTGCTTCAGACTGCAGCTTCCGGCTTTACGTCCCGTCGGGCCCCTGCCGTGCTGTGTCGTCTCGCAGTTGCGTCGCCTCGGCTCCGCCTCCATCAGATCAGGTCGCCACATCCTTGGATCGCCAGTCACTCCACCGCCATTGTTCTCACCGCCGTTGCTCTTACCATAAATGGGCCTTAGAAAGCATTACTAACAACAAAGCTAGTGGAGGTGATGGTATTCCAGCTGAGCTATTCAAAGTCTTAGAAGATGATGCTGTTAAAGTTCTGCACTCCATTTGCCAGCAAATTTGGAAAACGCAACAGTGGCCACAGGATTGGAAAAGATCAGTATACATTCCAATCCCAAAGAAGGGCAATGCCAAGGAATGTTCAAACTATCGCACAATTGCACTCATATCACACGCTAGCAAGGTCATGCTCAAGATCCTACAAGCTAGGCTTCAACAGTACGTGGATAGAGAACTACCAGAAGTACAAGCTGGGTTTCGAAGAGGTAGAGGAACTAGAGATCAAATTGCCAACATTCGCTGGATTATGGAGAAAGCAAGAGAGTACCAGAAAAATATCTACTTCTGCTTCATTGACTATGCTAAAGCTTTTGACTGTGTGGATCACAACAAACTATGGCAGGTCCTTAAAGAGATGGGAGTACCAGACCACCTCACATGTCTCTTGAGAAACCTGTATAAGGGCCAAGAAGCGACAGTTAGAACCGGATATGGAACAACTGATTGGTTTAGCATAGGAAAAGGAGTACGACAAGGATGTATACTGTCACCTTGCTTATTTAATATATATGCAGAGTACATCATGCGAAATGCTGGCCTGGATGAATCACAAGCGGGAATTAAGATTGCTGGGGAAAAGATCAACAACCTCAGATATGCAGACGATACCACTCTGATGGCAGAAAGTGAAGAGGACCTCAAGAGCCTCTTGCTCAGGGTAAAAGAGGAGAGCGCAAAAGTGGGCTTGAAGCTCAACATCAAAAAAACTAAGATCATGGCATCCGGCCCCATCACTCCTTGGCAAATAGAAGGGGAAGTCGTGGAAGTAGTGACAGACTTCACGTTCCTGGGATCCCAGATCACCGCAGACTGTGACAGCAGCCATGAAATTAAAAGATTTCCTTGGGAGGAAAGTGATGGCGAACCTAAACAGCATGATAAAAAGTAGAGACATCACCCTGCCAACAAAAGTCCGCATGGTCAAAGCAATGGTATTCCCAGTAGTCATGTATGGCTGTGAGAGTTGGACTATAAGGAAGGCCGAGCGCCGAAGAATAGATTCTTTTGAACTATGGTGCTGGAGGAGACTCTTGAGAGTCCCTTGGACTGCAAGAAGAACAAATCAGTCAATCCTCAAAGAAATCAACCCTGACTGTTCCCTGGAAGGCCAGATAATGAAACTGAAGCTCAAATACTTTGGCCACCAAATGAGAAGGGAGCACTCACTGGAGAAGACCCTGATGCTGGGAAAGATTGAAGGTCAAAGAAGACGGGGACGGCAAAGGATGAGATGGTTGGACAGTGTCATCGACGCAACGAACATGAAATTGAGCCAACTTCAGAGGACAGCGGAAGACAGGAGGGCCTGGCGGGAGCTGGTCCATGGGGTCGCGAAGAGTAGGACTCGACTGTGCGACTGAACAACAACAACAAAACCATATTCTCAGAGTCATTTAATCTAGGGATCTGAGAGTAAATTTCTGAGCTGCCACTAAAGAGGTTTTAGTATTGACCCACACACCTGAAGCCTTCCAACTCAGCCCCGCAAAACCATATTCTCAGAGTCATTTAATCTAGGGATCTGAGAGTAAATTTCTGAGCTGCCACTAAAGAGGTTTTAGTATTGACCCACACACCTGAAGCCTTCCAACTCAGCCCCTGCTTTTCAGTTTCTAGTTTGTATCATGCCTTGACCAACAAGTTTCTGAGTTCTATTCCCAAACCCATCCAGGGGGTGATACTTTATTAAATTATAATAGGTTTTTTTTCCTTCCTTTTCATACTATGTTTGTATTGTATGCTGGTTTTAAGACCATAATAATAAAACTAAACTAATTATAACAGTTATATTCCATAGACTCAGTTTTTAAAATTGAGGCTATTTACAACAATAAAAGAATAAAACCACACTATTAAAACAGCAGTAGAACACAGTGTAGATTACTGACAGGGGACTTGTTCTTTCTTTTACATTTCTCTGGAGCCCCTACAATCCCAGGGCCATAGAACCCAAGGGGGCAGGAGGACTCCATCGTAATGAAGCCAAGGGACTTTAATGGACCCTTGGAACAAATATAATCAAATAAAATTCTACCTCATAAACTGTGCAAGCCCTTTTGTCTAAAGGCTTGTTTCGTGACTCCATGAGATCACCCTAAAACCAGATTAACAGGTTGACAAATTCCCAGAACAAAATTAAACCATCAGAAAGAGACTTCAATGTACCTTCCTGGTATGGTGGCACCTCTAATTGTACCGAATTGAAGTGTTGCAGGGCATATCATCCAAACAGCACACCCGGCTTAGTGTTACCCATGCGACCATCCCATGGTCAAGCATCCACATTACTGCAGTGCCACAGCCGGGGAGCATGCTGCCTGGTCATTTTTTGAAATGCAGGTGGGTGCATGTGCATCCATGTGTGCACATGTGCGCCCTACATGCACATATGCACTCATGTGCAAGTGCACTCATGTGCATATAGGCAAAAACTAAAAAAAAAACCACCCCAAACATCCCTTCTGGGTTCCTATCACTGCAGAAGAATTCAGTTGTTGGAAAACCCAAAGGAAACCCTGAACAACCTGTTAATACCGGACTTCCCTCATTATCTGTTTATTCCACTTCCATTGCAGAACAGCACAGGTTGCCGACAACTGTGCCATGGGAGGCAGATGTTCTTGTCTGGAGGAGCCCATTTATTCCACTCAGGAGCTGCGGTGGCTCAAGTGGTTAAGACGCTGAACTGCAGGCTGTGGAAGGTCAGTAGTTCAGCAGTTCAAGACCCGGGTGCCGCATGATGGATGAAGCTCCCATCTCTAGTTCCAGCTCCTGCCAACCTAGCAGTTCGAAAGCAAGAAATTGCAAGTAGATAAATAGGTACCACTTCGGTGGGAAGGTAACAGCGTTTAGTCATGTCGGCCACATGACCACGGAAACGTCTTCGGACAGCGCTGGCTCTTCGGCTTTGAAACGGAGATGAGCACCGCAACCCTAGAGTCGGATTCGACTGGCTTTCAAGCAAGGGAACCTTTACCTTGACCTTTTAATGCTACTATAGTGCCACAAACTGCCTGTGTGACCGCAGCCATAGTCCCCGATGAGGTAAGTTATACCACTCCATAACTAGTGCATAACCCAGAAAGGGTGAAACTTTAGGAAACAAAAATACCAGCTTTCAGACTGGCAAGCCAGGCTCCATTTTTACCTTCAAACTCTCCTGAACTCCCACAATGCTTGGACAAGACTGCAGGATTAGGAAGTGTACAATTTACCCCACTTTCTCTTCTTTTTTCTCCTCCACTCTTGCTTGGCCTATTGCTGTCCCACTTCTCCCTTATGGTACACCACTCTCAAGTTTTCTTTCCTCAAGCCTGCCTTCTCAAGAGCAACCCAGGCCAATGGAAGTCCCTTCCCCTCTTGGTCGTCCTGATGTGATTCTACTCTCATGACATCTGAAGAGAAAGGCCAGGTGAAAGTTGGTCCACAGGCTGAGGTACCGTGTTCTTGCTCCCCCTTCTTCCACAGAAAAACCACCCTTGATAAGAGTGTGAGGGCTAAAATAGACATGATGATGTCCCCATGTCCAGCATAGAGATACCACCACCATATTAAGGCTGGCATTGTCTTCTTTCAAAAATGCCACTGGGCCTGGTCTTTGAAAGCTGACCTGATGGCACCCCATCTGGATGGAGACCTGGACAGTCTTCCCTAGCTGAGGAGGATTAAAAATGTCAGGGGGGGAGGGCACAGGAGCCCCAGCAGCAATGGAGGTGAGGAGCCATGCTTACTGGGCAATGCAGTCGCCCTTTTCTCTGCCTCCTGGCTGCTCCCTCATCATCCAGCAAGCACCATCATATCATAGAATCGTAGAATCACAGAGTTGGAAGGGGCCATATAGGACATCTAGTCCAACCCCCTGCTCAATGCAGGATCAGCCTAGAGCATCCCTGACAAGTGTTTGTCCAGCCGCTGCTTAAAGACTGCCAGTGAGGGGGAGCTCACCACCTCCCTCGGCAGCTGATTCCAGTGTTGCACAACTCTTACTGTAAAAAAGTTTCTCCTAATATCCAGCCAATCCCTTCCCACCCTTAATTTAAACCCATGATTATGAGTCCTATCCTCTGCTGCCAACAGGAACAGCTCCTTGCCCTCCTCTAAGTGACGGCCCTTCAAATTCTTCAAGAGAGCAATCATGTGCCCACTCAATCTCCTCTTCTCCAGGCTAAACATTCCCAAGTCCCTCAACCTTTCCTCATAGAGCTTGGTCTCCAAGCCCCTGATCATCCTCGTCACTCTCCTCTGCACACGCATCCCTCATGTCTGATGCCACTTGGGCGCCTCTCTGGGAGCCCCCCCCCATGCCATTTTCAAGCCTCCTGAGCTGCAGGAAGATCGCCTGGATCCCCTGCCAGCTGGGGTGTCATAAGTTTGGCTTTCAGGATCAGGCTTCCATGGCAATTTTTGAAAGAAGCCCATCCCAGCCTTAAAATGGCAGCAGCATCCCTATGGTAGACTCATCTAGTTGAACCCTTAGGTGGAGAGCACATGGCAGGTGATTATGAAAAACTGTAACCCCATCAGCAGCAGGGTTTGAATTAGGGGCCCCAATACTGTTTCAGAATATGTAACTGTAATATTGTGGAGGTAACTGGGGCTGGTGTCACACCAAAATTCTGGCATTCCCAGATCAGTTTTTTGTAATCAGAACTTGAAATACGATGGTCTATGGTCAATCCCCTTTTTGTTGGTAGTAGTAAAGCAAATAATATAAGATCTCAAAAAATATAATGACACTCCTGCTAACTTTGATAAAATAGCCCGTTTTGGATCAAGAAGCTGGCCATGCTAACTGGATGGAGATCAGGACTCACAAAAACAACAGGCACTAATCCATCAAGATGCTGCCAAAATAAAGACGGAATTCATTGCTAAAGAAGCCAGGAGCAGTTCAAGCTTTTTTAAAGCAACCAAGATCCATTCTTTTTATTGAGTGAGGAGATCTACCAGTCATGGTAAGAGTGGTAAATAAGTTCAAGGCGAGCTTTTCCTGAATCATGACTGCATTGCATATGAAGACAATGTTCTATGCAACCAATGCCTGTTCTCTTCTGTTGGGGCCAGGGGTCATTTTGTAGAAAAAGAGGTGCAGGAGCACATTAGCATATCTCCTTAGCATAACTTATTTCCATATGCCACCCCCCCCCCGACATCTCCCTTCCCTTTGCCTCTAAGCGGGGCAAAGGAAAAGGGGGGGAAAGGATCTCAGGCACTTCTGCCTGACAGAAGCGGGCAAGGGAAGGTGGTGGGCGGGCCAGGGAAGTTGGGGGGCTCTCTCCAGGCCTTCCCCAACTCACCTGCTTCGCAGGCAGGCCAAGGAAGGCGAGCTTTTCCTGAATCATGACTGCATTGCATATGAAGACAATGTTCTATGCAACCAATGCCTGTTCTCTTCTGTTGGGACCAGGGGTCATTTTGTAGAAAAAGAGGTGCAGGAGCACATTAGCATATCTCCTTAGCATAACTCCTTGCAGGGCCTTCCCTGGCTCACCTGACTTGGCGGGCAGGCCAAGGAAGGATGGGGGGCTCTCTCCAGGCCTTCCCCAACTCACCCACTTCGCAGGCGGGCTGGGGAAGGCATGCCTTGCAGGGCCTTCCCTGGCTCGCCCACCTCGGTAGGTGGGCCAGGGAAGGCCAGGGGGCTCTCTCCAGGCTCCCACCCACCCCACCTGAAACAAGCCCCTGCCCCCCACACCCCCACCAACTTATCCTGCCTTCTGGCTAGTGGTAGCAGTGGTAGCAAGCAGAGGCAGCACGTGCTGCTTCCCGCTCCTCCTGGCCCGACCGAGGGCTGCTGGGGGCAGGGCTTGCCATCGCATGTGCCCGCTCCTGGGCTTGTTACTGCCGGAACACCGTCCCAGCTCATTCCAGCTGGAAATGACCCCTGGCTGGGAAAACACATTGTCCTGAATTTATAGAGTCATTCAAGATTCATATAGTCAGTACTTTTCATTTGATTTCCTTCCTAGAAAGGATTGGTGCAGTGTAATCTTACATTCTGTTTATGGCACAGAGAACTGACGTCTAATTATAAAGCTTTGTTTTCTCTGCAATACCCAGTGCTGCTTTATAAGCCACTCTGGTATCTGAGTTCTTTTCTTCTTCACCCACCTTCTGTGATTGCTACATACTTCTAACACCTCCATTATTCCCCATTCTCAGATTTTTGCACGTATTTATTATGTAAGTTTTGTGTTGCTTTGTTTTTCTTTATGTTTATTTTCCTTTACCAAAAAAACAATAATGGGGGGGAGTAAAGGAAATTTCAGTGGTGTTCACACTGTTGAGTAACAGACAGATTTTTGTGTTAAGAACTTATATGTATTAAAATAGTTAACAAAAATCTACTGCCGTCAGTTTCACTGGGTGCACCCAAGTCAGTATTTTGGGAGACAGTGTCAATTTGGTCTCCCACCATAAAAGGAAGACACAGACACCAAAATCAGAATGAGGTTTTATTCTGTTTATTACATCATCATCATCATCATTATTATTATTATTAAATTATTAATTATTGCTGGACTGCATAGGTAAACTATTTACTGTGTTAGTGTGGGCTCCCTATAAGGCTTCCCAGTGGGTTCTCCTGAGCAATCTCACCCTGGCTCCATGCCCAGCTGCTCTTCACCTGTCCTTGGCTGCACATCAAAACTCCACTGAGAGATGCTGCCAATCAAGGCTGTTCCCCTGTGCCAGTCAGCATGAACGTTCAGGTGTTAACAAGCAGCACCGAGAGAGTTCTCTTCCCAGGCACTTGGATCAAACAATCCAGAGTGTCTGGTTTGGTTACCAATCTAACTGAAATAACAACGAGGCCACACTAAACCTGCCATGAGGCAGCCTAGATCAGTTCCCCTCTCCCACATGCTGGAAATGAAGAACAGGGAAGAACACAGGCCAGTCAAATAAATGTTATTACCAGCCAGGGACAATTGTACCGCTATCACTCTCCTACAGGTGTGAGAGAGCTGCTCTTATGCCAGGAGAAAGCACCGTAATTCTCCACCTGCCAAAACTGCCCACCTTCAGTCCCTATTGACTTGTTTATCGAAACTATCCTAGGCAACGTCTTGGACCACCATATATGGTACCAGGCAGCACACCCTATTGACTTTACGAGTCTTTACAAGCCGGGGGGGTAAGTGCTGACCACTGGATTTGCTCAGGTCAGTCTCCTCCAGATGTACTCTCAAGGACTAGTTGGGTGCCAACCAGTCTCTCCCCAGTGGCTACAATGAGCACTTTTTAAAAGGGACCGTAAAACTCCCACACCTGCCAGAACACAGGCAACGTTAACAAAGACTTTGTTGACTGCAGGCCAACACCAACAGCAGCAGGAAATAAAGTCATGGAGACAAAGTCCCCTCATCTCACACCTACCAGCTGGAGGAAGCAGCGCCAGTGCCACAGAAGTAAATACCATGCCAGTAAAACTTTGGTTCTAGCAAATGCCAAAACAGTGGTAAGTTGAAGGAACATCGTCTCAGCTGATGCAGGTTGACTCAAACAACAGTATTGACTAAAGACACTGAGACATAGTCTCTGTGAGGAAAAAAATTCAAAAGGCCCATCCCTACCTGTCTAAAATTCAGCTCCCCTGCCTGCTGGGGGGAGCAATAAACTAGGGGATGACAGGATGCTGGGACCCATGTGGATGGTAGCCACTGTGTGGTCTCCCCTGCCACTTGAAAGTGAGGGTGCTTTGACATCTCTCAAGCTGGGCGTGTCCCTTGAACACTCACTCCAAAATCCCTTAAGGAGATCCCCCAACATTGGGGAATAATGGTCACACAGGCCGCTCTTTCCTGGAAATGGATCTGGCCCTGTGCTGATACCACCACAAGAGATGGGCTAAACCCTACTGAATTAGGGACAGAGGGAATGCTTATTAAATGTGCAGATGATACTAAATTGGGAGGAGTAGCAAATATGGTAGAAGACAGAGTCAGGATACAGGATGATCTTGGCAGGCTGGAAAACTGGGCTAAAACAAATACAATGAATTTCAGTGGGGATAGATGTAAAGTTCTGCATTTAGGTGTCGTTGTTGTTGTTGTTGTTCAGTCGCACAGTCGAGTCCGACTCTTCGCAACCCCATGGACCACATCACGCCAGGTCCTCCTGTCTTCAAATATTTGAAGGGCTGTCATGTAGAAGATGGAGCAAATCTTCTCTCTTGCTCCGGATTGCAAGACTAGATCTAATGGGTGGAAATTACAAGGGAATCGATACTGGCTAAATATCAGGAGAAACTTCCTAACTGTAAGAGTGGTTGAGCAGTGGAACAGACTGCCTCGGGAGGTGGTGGATGCTCCTTCGCTGGACATTTTCAAGTGGAGGATGGATGACCATCTTTCGGGTATGTTGTAGGGTTATCTTTCGGCTATGCTCCTGCAGAGTGCAGGGGGTTGGACCTGCAAGATCCCTTCCAACTCTAACATTCTATGATTCTATGCTCTGGAGTTTGCTTAACTTCATGTTTGTTGCATCGATAACACTGTCTAACCATCTCATCCTTTGCCGTCCCCTTCTTCTGTTTATTTATTATTATTTATTTATTATTTACACTTATATCCCACCCTCCCCACCATTCAGCAGGCTCAGGTTGGCTAACATAATAAATATACTTTAAAATTCCAGTTAAAATTATCAGTCAATATAAATCATACTATTTAAACATAACTTACATTAAAAGATGGCGATCTTCTAACATCAACTATCAGCTGAATGGTGTCATCAGGCTCCCACCCGGCTCAGTTGGTGGGGTCATTGGTACTGTTGGTACAGTTGGTAATCAGGCCAGGGCCATAAAGTTGAGGTGGCACCCTACTTAAAAGCCTGGTGGAAGAGCTCCATTTTGCAGGCCCTGTGGAACTGTAAAAGGTTCCACAGAGCCCTGATGTCCTCTGGGAGCTTGTTCCACCAGTGAGGGGCTGCCACCAAAAAGGCCCTGGCCCTCGTTGTAGCCAACCTGGCCTCTTTAGGCCCCGGAAGAACCAGGCAATTTTGGGAGCCCGATCTTAGTGCTCACTGGGGTACATGCGGGGAGAGGCAGTCCCTCAGGTAAGCAGGTCCATGGCCATATAGGGCTGTAAAGGTAAGAACCAGCACCTTGAACCATATCCAATATGCTATAGGCAGCCAGTGCAGGGTTTTTAAAGTGGGCTGGATGTGTTCCCGCATAGGAAGACACAACAACAGCCTCACCACTGCATTCTGCACCAGCTGCAGCTTCCGGATTTGGGACAAGGGCAGCCCCATGGAGAGAGCATTGCAATAATCCAGTCTTGAGGTGACCAATGTGTGGATCACTATTGCTAGGTCATTGCATTCAAGGAAGGGAACCAACTGCCTAATAATCCGTAGATGGTAAAAGGCCAACTTTGCAGTGGCTGCTACCTGGGTCTTCATCGTTAGGGAGGTGTCCAGGAGCTCTCTCAAGCTCCTAACCTCCAGTGCTGGCACCAATGGCACCCCATCAAAGGTCAGAAGAGAGATCCCTAACCGTGGACCGCTCCGACTCAAGCACAAGACCTCCGTCTTCATTGGATTCAATTTCAATCGGCTCAGTCTAAGCCAACCAGCCACGGCTTTCAATGCCAGAGTCTGACTGGACGTCCAACAACAGGTAGAGCTGGGTATCATCAGCATATTGATAACAACCCAGCCCATGTCTCCGGGCAATCTGGGCAAGGGGGCGCATATAGATGTTAAACAGCATTGGGGAAAGCACTGCACCTTGGGGCACTCCGCACAATAGCCTTCTGGACAGTGCCTTCTGGACAGTTGTTCCCCAACTGCCACCCCTGATCCTGAAGAAACAAGGAGAGCCACTGTAAGGCAAACCCCTGTATCCCAGTATCGGCGAGGTGGTGGACCAGTAGTTGGTGGTCGGCCGTGTTGAATGCCGCCGACAGGTCTAACAACATCAACACCGCCATACTGCCTCGATCCAGATGCCTCCAGAGATCATCTGTGAGGGCAACCAGGACTGTCTCTGTCCCATGGCCTGGTTAGAAACTGGACTGGAAGGGATCTAATAGGGTGGCATCATCCAAAAAGCCCTGCAATCGATTCACCACCGCCTTGTCAATTAATTTACCCAAATAGGGTAAGTTGAATACCGGCCGATAGCTGGCTAATTCCGCCGGGTTAAGAAATTCCTTTTTTTTAAGGGGGCATACTACTGCCTCCTTTAGGGCACTAGGGAACAGTCTCTCAGTAAGGGATTTGTTGATAATCCCCCTTAGTGCCCCTTGTAACCCATCACAGCCAGCTTTAATTAGCCATGATGGGCACAGATCAAGACTACAGGTGGTTGGGCGGACCGATGAGAGCAATTTGTCAACCTCCTCTAGACTGAGCGGATCGAAATAATCCAGAACTTGACCAGAAGACACTCATGGAGCCTCAAGTTCCATTATTGTCTCAACCATGGCAGCCAATTTCCAATTCCTTATCGTTTGGTCTGCCCTGTGGCAGAGTAGTCAGAGACCAAATTGTTCTAAACAATTGGGCTGGGCAAGAGCTCACAGACGCAATCGTTGCTGCATAAAAAACATTTTTTGCAGCCTTGACTGCCATCTCATAAGATCTCATAAACGTCCTATAGGATGCTCTTGCAGCCTCATGCTGAGCCCAGTGCCACTGTCTCTCTAGCCGTCTAAGCTCTTGCTTCATCGCCATCAGCTCCTGTTTATACCATGGAGCGAGTCTTGGGCGGGGGCACAGAGGACGCCGGGGAGTGATCTTATCGATGGCCACCAAGGGTTGGTTTTGCCAGTCCTTGACAAGTTCATCCAACAAGCCGCCAGGGGCATCGGATCCCGCAGAGCCATCTGGAATCGCATAGGATCCATTTAGCTTCGTGGGCAAGCTAAAATATGCTTGCCGCCCAAACAGGGCATGTTCACACGGGCCTTCAGAGAATGGTGGTTCGACCATGGTATGGCCGCAGTCATAATCCGGTCCACTGTAACCCCCACTGCGAAAATCAAATTGAACGTGTGCCCTGCTCTGTGAGTGGGGGCCGTAACACATTGGGAGAGTCCCAGCACTGCCATGGACAACAGCGGGTCCATTGCCTGCGTGGAGGTCATGTCATCAGCGTGGATGTTGAAGTCACCCAAGACTAACAGTTGAGGGTGCTCAAGCGCCCAGCCTGATACTGCCTCCAGCAGGGATGGCAGGCTACTAGCCAATGCGTTGGGTGGTCGGTACACCAGCCAGATAGCCAAACTCTCCCCAGCTTCCCAAACAAAGCCGGCACACCATATGCTCGTAAGTTACCTTCTGTTACCTTCAATCTTTCCCAGCATCAGGGTCTTCTCCAGTGAGCGCTCCAGTAAGTTATCCAGTGAGTGCTCCCATCTCATTTGGTGGCCAAAGTATTTGAGCTTCAGCTTCAGTATCTGGCCTTCCAGGGAACAGTCAGGGTTGATTTCTTTAAGGATTGACTTATTCGATCTCCTTGCAGTCCAAGGGACGCTCTGGACTAAAACATCCTGTCCACTGAGGGCCTGTTCACAGCTATCAGCTCTGGGGTTGGCCACCAGCTCACCCGCCCAGAGGGACTCTAAGGAGGCTAAGGTAAATGCAGCCTCAAACAGAGTGACCTGACTAACACAAGCTCAGTAGCTACTGGATAATCCTGGCTAAAGTGTCAAATGCGATAGCCATGCAAGGATCCGGTGCCCAGGGGGATGACCTCTGCCAACCCTCTATTGCCCTGTGGGCAGCAAAGGTGGATTGTGGAAACTGAGGGCCTTACTGAAAAAAGAAATGGCTGCAAAATGCCATGAGTGGTCCTAGGGGCCAGATTCTGGCTACACATGTGAACCAAGTACTGCAAAACCAAGGCCTCTGACACTGGCCAGTTCCCCTGCCCCCCTATCTGCATGGTGCAGTGGTTAAGTGTGCAGACCCTAGTCTGGGAAAACTGGGTTTGATTTCCCAGTCCTCCACTTGCAGCTGCTGGATGACGTTGAGCAAGCCATAGTTCTGTCAGCGCTGTTCTCTCAAGGACAGTGAGCTTGTAAGCCACTCTGAAACTCCAAGTGAAGGGCAGGGTATAAATCCAATCTCATCCACTTCTTCTTCTTCTTCAGGCTGCGGCCGCCAAAGGGTAGGAACGGCAGGTAGAAGGAGTGATTGGATTGTATATTCCCTGCATTATACAATGTTCCCAAGCACCCAAAGATCCTCCATGAACGGGTCCAGATATTGATTCTCTTCCGGCGCCAAGCTGTGAAACCTCCCCTCCTGAAGGCAAGACAGGGCATTCACAATGCTTTTATCCACTGGGCTGAAAATATTATATTGACGGACAAACAAACCAGGACAAATCTGTGCACCACACTCATGACCCACTCTGACCTCAGTGTCTGCTTGTTAATGTCTGGCACCACCACTTGATTATCACACCAGAACCAAAGCTTCTATTCCTAAATTGCTTACACTGTATGACAACTGCTACTAGAATGGGAAAGAGCTCCAAAAACATGAGGTCATGCAAATGATCTGTTCCTACCCACTGAGGCTGCCAAGGCCACATGCACCACCATCTGTTGTAGTAAAATTTAAACCCTGAGCCACTTGCAACACTGGATTGAACCTGAACATCAGTGCCCAGAACCAATGGGTCGTGCCATAGGGGAACCCCATTAAACTGTGATAAAAAGAACAACCAAACCTTTATGTCCTCTTTCATGCCACTAGTCAAATGTATGCGGTCATGTGGGAAAAGGCCCCAGCTATCGCCTGAGGCAGATGAGCACAGAACGTCCTTCCTGGGGATAGCACCCAAGAAGCGAAGTTCAGACATCCGATGAGTGATTGAGGCTGCCTCGGAATGCATTTTGTGTGCACCAGGACCTGTGTAATGAGAGCCTTAAAGGCCAAAATTTTGTCTTCTGGAAAGCAAGATATCCTGGCCACTGAGTCCAGGTGGATGCCCAAATAACTGTGGCTGGACCTTTTGCCTTTTCATGGGCAAGAGGGATACCTAACTCTTTTGTGAGGGACTGAAAAGCTATCAGACGTTCATCACAGGCCATACTACTCACAAGGTCCACAAACCGGAAATCATCCAGATAATGTGCAATATGGAGACTGCCCACCTGGTCTTTATAGCCCATTCCAAGAATGTGCTAAAGGTCTTGAATGTGGCACATGCCACAGAGCACCCCATGGGCATGGCCTGGTCTATGAACCAAGATCCTTGAAACTTAAAACTCAGGAAACAGAAGTCCTGTGGGTGCACTGGTAGCAAACAAAAGGCTGATTTAATATTACATTTTGCCAGAAGGGTCTTGGGGCCACAGGACCTAACCAAGCCAATGGCGTGGTCAAAGGAGGCATACTTAACAGAGCAGAATTGAAGCAGGATGTCATCATTGACTGAGGAGCCTTTGGGGTATGACAAGTGATGGAATGGCCTAGATTCCCCAAGCTCCTTCTTGGGCACCACTCCCAAGGGTGAGACCCAGAGGTTGGGGGGGGGATCAAAAGGACCTGCAATGCAACCTACAATGCACTCCTTCTTGACCTTTTTGGCCACAACCTCTGGCATTTCTCTAGCTGATTTTAGGTTGCCAGAGTAGGTGGAGATGTGCAGACTGGTAAAGGGTATGCGAAAGCTGAAAGTGAAGCTATTCAGGAAATAACTGGCAGATGACTGATGGGGGCAAGGAGAGGGTGGAGTAATCAGAGTGATGACCATCGCCCACCCCCATGTTGGGTGCTCATTTACTGCTGGAGGCATTGGAGGATGAGGTGCCACTAGCCCCCCCCCATATGAGTGGTGCCATTGGAAGAGGATCTGCCATCCCAAGAAGGCTACTGGCCAGAGGAAGGGTGGGGGAAGAAGAGTCTGGCCCAAACATAGCTCGCAGCTATGCTCAAATTTACAATGGTCCCTTTGACATCTACTCTGATTTATTTATTTATTTATTTCAGCTTTTATTCACACACATACACACGTGTGAATGGGCTCAGGGCAGATCACTACAACAATATACAATAATATAAACACAATAATTCAGTAGCTGAAACAGTTCAAGCAGTATAAATTAAAACAGGTAGTGCTATCAGTTAAAGTGCAATAGTCTCAGAAGCTGGAACTGCTGGGCCCCTAAAGATCTTCTCAATCTGGGCCGCATAGAGATGGGGAATTTCAGCAAGGGAGGGCAACTTGATTGGACTTGATTAATCTCCCAGCACACTCTATCAGGCAAGTCCTGCCTGGCATCTCATTTTACCAGTTTGGACAGGTCTGGCCTGCCCCGCATGTTTGGGCCCAGCAACATTAACCATAATTTATCATTAACCCAATCCTATCTGATCTTTTCACTGTGAGATGCCTGCTTGCAGAATGCCTCATCAGATTCTATTACAGCTGCTTCACCTGCCAGAGCCTGCACCCGCACAACATTGCTGAAATGATTGTTGAGGTGCCACCCACTATCTGGATAGTCAGACATGACCATCCCGATAAATGCCGAGTCACTGGCCAGCCACTTGGATAATGTGTGCTTTGCCTTGTCCTTCTTTTCCACCTTCCTTTCCCTTTTTGAGGTTCATCTGCTTTATCTTTCCCCTGCTTCAGGTTTTAGCAAGGAAAACACGTAGATGTAAAACCCATCTAGTATCCACTTCCTGAGTTTCTGAAAGAGGTGGGTGCCCAGAGGCTCCTCCTCATCCCCGAAAGGAGGGGTCACAATCACCATCACCCATCAAAAACCCCTGGGCCACCATCCCTGAGCACCCGAACTGGTAACTAGGGGTGTGCAAAAAAAAATTCAGCCCATTCGGATTCTGCCGAATCGGGTAGAATCAATTTCGGCTGGCAGTAAGACTCCCGCCTGTCAGTTTCGTCAGTACCAGCGATTTGGGCGTCTTTCGCCAGCCAAATGTCAATTTCAGCTCCATTATATCCTATGGGCCATTGAAGTCAATGGCGAAAACATAGGCTATATTCTGGGGGCTGGAGAGAAGGGGGCTTGAGGGAGAGACTCCAAACTCGCAGGGTATCTGCTGGAGCCTCTCCCCAAGATACCATGCAATTTTCAAGAGCATTGTACCAGGGGATCCAATTCTATGGGCCCCCAAACAGATTGCCCCTATCCCCTCCATTGTTCCACTGTGATTCCCGGAAGGCCAAATTCTTGCCTACTGCAGTCCCCATTGAGATTGCACTACCCTGGTTGTACATACAGCTCTGGCCTGAGGATCTCAGCCCCTGGTCATGGGTGGTGTCATGACCCCCAGTGGGTTGCCACCTTCCTCTGCCACCACTCTGGACTTAGGGTCCCTTGGGAAGGCTCAGAGTACTCTCCCAAGCCCAACCAAAATGCCCCCTTTTAAGCTGAGAAATATAGGCATGATGACCAGGCAGAGAACATTAATCAAATGGTTTATTAATACAGTAATGAGACAAGGAAAACAAGACAAGGTGCTTAAAATATATAACAGTGTTTAAAGGTAAAATAAATCTAACGCAACTACCTATTTCTCTTAACTGGTTACTATTCAAGGCCCACAGCCTTTCATACTAGGCCTGTGCCTGTACTCACTCTGTTCCAAGTGAGGGATCTTTCTCTCAGACTAAACTGTCCCCTCAGTTTAACTCTGTGAGATAAAAGAATGCAGTAGAGAAAAGAACACAGTTACACAGCCCACAAAGCTTAAGGCACAATCTCCTCACACAATCCCTGGACACCGATTGGTTACAGCCGGCACCAAGCATTGTTGGTATTGTAGGCTGTGTCTGCTTTCCACTCCCACACAGGTCTCCTGGGTCTAGGCCGCTAGGCCTTGTTGTCCCAGTCCTACACAGATCATGACAGGCAGGGAGTGCCTGAGCTCTAATCTGCTGCAGGGTCCTCTTTGGGGGTATGCTGTCACTTTAGCTCCAAGCACAAGATGGGTTAAAGGCCACTATAAAGGTAAAGGTTTATTTTGCTCAAAAGCCAGTCAAATCCAACTCTAGGGGCTAGTGCTCATCTCCATTTTCAAGCCAAAGAGCCAAAGCTGTCTCTAGACTTCTCCGTGGTCATGTGGCCGGCATGACTAAATGCCGAGATGAACGGAACACTGTTACCTTCCCACCAAAGCCGTATCTATTTATCTACTTGCAATTTCTTGCTTTTGAACTGCTAGGTTAGCAGGAGCTGGGGCCAGAGACGAAAGCTCACTCCATCAGGCAGCACTAAGGGCTCGAGCTGCCAGGCTACCGACATTCCGGTCTGCAGCTCAGCATCTTAACTAAATAATACTATATATCTGAAACACAAAGCAGGTACCTCTGCAACCAGCACTCTGAGATCACTCCTCATAAATGACTGCTAAATTGCTACTATGATATTTTGCTATGTTACCCCCTAATAAAGCTCTAGTGGTTATTTAATATTAACCCTATTATTTTTATTTACTTATTACCACTATTACTTTTCACTCTTATTTATTTTTGTAATCACGTTAATATCCCGAGATCCAGCTGCTCAGTCGTGTGCTGAGCCCCCTTTCAAACCATGTGGTATGGTTGGTCACTGCTCCTGAGGCCGCGCTGGCCTAAAAAAAACTTATCGCTGGCCCTGCCACAAAACCAGGTGAACCACTGAGGCCCACAGCTGTGTACTGAGCCCTCTTTTCATCCATGTGACCAGGGCACAGTGGATAATCTAGAAGGGGTCACAGGCAGAATGCAGGTGGAACAAACACATTTCCTCCAGAGCTGGGCCTGCCGTGGCTATCCCATGGCGGGGAGGGGGTTCTGGCCCAGCAAACACAAGGTGGGTGGGCACTTACCAAAGCCACAGGCAGCAATGAAAGTGTGGGGGCTGCTATCCCTTCACCAGCCTTGCAAGGTGTGCCACTATCCCCCAGCCCAACAGGGTAGAGATGGGGTAGGGCCCCTCTTAAGTGAACTGCTACAATTGCTCTGTGACCACCCGGTACCCCAAAGTAGCCCAGCATGGCAGACCCATACCCAACACCCCTCAAAAAAAACATAAAACACTCACTCCTTTTCCTGAGCCCCAGACTCCCTGAGTAAATGCAGGAGGGTTGCACCACAACAGTGATCCTCGGACTCAAGCTGCCACTGTGGGACACTGCTGGCCTTAAATCACTGCCAATATCCGCTGCCGCCATGCTCAGGCCACTACTTACAATTGCTGCCAATATCCACAGCTGCTGTGCTCAAGATGCCTCTGTGTGCGCCCAAACCCATGAGGTAGAACAGGGCCCATGCAGGGCAGCTAGCCCCTTTAAATCTGGGCATGGCCCACCCCCACTGGCCACATCAGGCTGTGCCCGATTGGCCCAGCTGTGAGGGGGGAGGCAGAGAGCCGTGCAGTCCCAGAGTTGTCTCCATCTACTTTCAGCTGCGCCACCCAGGCCTTCCAAAATATGGGTCGCCTTCTTCTCCACACACACACCCGGCCTGGAAATGGGGCCCAAGTTAAGTCTGGGGTCCTGGCTTTCCAGGCATTCAAAAGGTGTAGGCCCTTCAAATGCATTCTAAACCAAGCTGAAGCCAGCAGCCAAATATGCGGCCTCAGTCACACATGGAAAACATTAATGTCTAAATTTACACTGTTTCCTGTCACAACATCTACTCATGTTAAAATGTCAACAGACAAATCAGAACTGAACTGCTGCTTGCCCGCACCGTGTTACCCAGTCACACCCCCTAGACTGATAGCCATGTACCCAAAGTCCAAGTATTTGCCAGTAGCTGTCCAGGCAGAGTCGACAAATAAAGACCTAAACTGCTGGTTCTTCTTCCCAGGGAGGGTACATCAAAGCACACATCCTAACATCTCATTGGACATCCTTCAGACAGGGACTACATACAAAATGCATTAAGATTGTTTTGAGTGGATTTCCTAAACAGCTGTATAGGTCCTTGTCAATCAAATGTTTTCAGCTCCTGGACAAAGCTTGAGGGG
>NW_015174308.1:146533-150190 GCF_001447785.1 Gekko japonicus | reverse complement strand
TGCAGACCAGAAGGTCTGTAGTTCAGCAGTTCAAGACCCTAGTGCCATGCGACAGAGTGAGCTCCCATCTCTGGCCCCAGCTCCTGCCAACATAGCAGTTCGAAAGCAAGACACTGCAAGTAGATAAATAGGTACCGCTTCGGTGGGAAGGTAACAGCATTCCGTGCACCTCGCCATTTAGTCATGCCGGCCACATGACCACGGAAACAACTTCGGACAGCGCTGGCTCTTCAGCTTCTAAACGGAGATGAGCACTGCCCCCTAGAGTTGGATTTGACTAGCTTTTGAGCAAGGGAAACCTTTACCTAGATGAAGATAAGATTCACTGGAACAGTTGAAGGTAGTGGGAAAAGAGTAAGACCCAATAAGAGATGAAGTGACTTAATAAAGGAAGCCATGGCCTCAGTGTGCAAGACCTGAACAAGGCTGTTAATGATAGGATGTTTTGGAGTTCATTAATTCATAGGATCACCATAAATTGAAAGTGACTTGACTGCACATAACAAACACAGATGAAGCAGGGCTGACCAACCCAATTTGGTGTAGTGGTTAAGAGTGGCAGACTCTAATCTGGAGAATTCGGCTTGATTCCCCACTTCTTCACATGCAGCCAGCTGGGTGACCTTGGGTAAGCCATAGTTCCCTTAGAGCTATTCTCTCAAGAGCAGTTCTCTCAGAGCTCTCAGTGTTGTCATGCTACCACCTTTGTTGTTGTTCAGTCGCACAGTCGAGTCCGACTCTTTGCGACCCCATGGACCAGATCATGCCAGGCCTTCCAGGCTTCCGCCATCCTCTGAAGTTTGCTCAACTTCATGTTCATTGCATCTATGACACTGTCTAACCTTCTCATCCTTTGCCGTCCCCATCTTCTTTGACCTTCAATCTTTCCCAGCATCAGGGTCTTCTCCAGTGAGTGCTCCCTTCTCATTTGGTGGCCAAAGTATCCTCCATCCTCTGAAGTTTGCTCAGTTTCATGTTCATTGCATCTATGACCAGCGTTCCCTCTAAGCTGAGTTAGTGTGAGGTAGCTCACAGTTTTTTAGCCTCTGGCTCACACATTTTTGTCTCAGCTCAGGAAGGAGGACTCCGGAGCAAACTAATTTATGCAGTAGCCAAATCGCTTGCTCACAACTTTAATGCCAGTAGCTCACAAAGTGTCCTCTGAAGTTGGCTCAATTTCATGTTCGTTGCGTCTATGACACTGTCTAACCATCTCATCCTTTGCCGTCCCCGTCTTCTTTGACCTTCAATCTTTCCCAGCATCAGGGTCTTCTCCAGTGAGTGCTCCCTTCTCATTTGGTGGCCAAAGTATTTGAGCTTTGATTAGGTTATTGTGAGTCAAATCTGCATGGGCACAAAGAGCCTGGGTGAGGCAACAGGATTAACATACTTTGATTAGGATGAAGTGAGCCAGATCTGCATTGACACAAAAGTTTGGGTGAGTCAAGATAGCACCTGAAACTGGGTGGAGCATAAATTAACGACCTGAGTGTCCTCCTTGATCGAGTAAAAAAGGGGAAAGAGGAACCAGGCACTGGTTAATGAAACAGCAACTTCCTTGGGCTGGGCAGACACCTCTGAGATATGCTGGGATATTCCAGTGTGGAAAAGTCTTTTGTTATAGAGAATGAAGTGAAGTCTTATTGTTATTTAGAACCCTGAGCTGGGGGAGGTTGCACTTAATCAGTTTGCAATGCCAGCACACCCTTTCCTCTCTCCTGGGCCTTCATGGCTATACCCAGGTGCCTTTATGAGACTCCTTTGGTTCCAGATTCCCTGGCACTTAGGCGGTGAAATGGGGGGTGGCTATTAAAACAACTAAGTCCAAAATTAGAGGGGAATCCCACTGACCAAGGGGGTCTCAGCTGAAGGAGTGGGTGGGGTTGTTGCCATGGACTGTAGAAGTTGTTGTTGCCATGGACTGTAGAAGAGGCCTACAAATTGCACCTCCCTGGAGCGACCACTACCATTAAGTTAAATCTGTTGGTTTGGAGAAAGGTTTCTGTAAACAGTGGCAGGCAGAGGTAGCAGTGAGGTAAGTTCTTCACCTTGCCTTACAGTGCTGGGCCCATTGCCATCAATAGAAGATTATAATAAAGTTTCACCTTACGAAATTTAACGTAAGTGTGAAATGTGACCTGTGGGATACAATTGATGACCAACATGTTTGATGGTCTCTGCTGGGCTGCCGAAGGACTATACAAATAAGAATATTTTGGTTGTCCTTAAATATCAACTTGAGATGATTCTGGGATGTGTTCCTGCTCAAAATGGTGGTGTCATCGTCACTAATCACAGCTCAGTGCCAACTCGGTTCTTGAAGAACTGTGAGTTGGGTTTAGTCAATAAGTTAGCAAGTTTTGAAAATGAATTCAAAACACCTTTCAGGGATGATGGATTTTTAAATGCTGCTAGATTAATTATTTCTTGTAATACCAGATAGAAAATATAAGATGAAAAAACTTTTGGCTGTTGAGAATCTGTTAGTTCTACAGAAATACCAGGCTATGTTATGGCAAGCTAAATGGCCTCATTCTATCGATTTATCATACGTTAGAAATTCCCACTACAAAACTCTGGTGGGGCTTTGCATGTTTGTGTGTGAGAGACAGGGTATAGACTTGCCCAATTCTGAGTTGGGAAATACCTGGAGATTAGGGGGTGAAGCCTTGGGGGGGCTTTGGGGAGGGGAGGGACCTTAGCGGGGTGTAATGCCATAGAGTCCACCTTCCAAAGCAACCATTTTCCCCAAGAGAACTGACCTCTGTCATGTGGTCATTCCAAGAGATATCTAGGCCCCACCTGAAGATTGGCAACCCTAGGTCACAGAGAGAGTTTACTCTCCAATGGGTCTTGGCCCTTTACTTCGTGGATGATTACTTTCTCTTCAAACATGACTGCTGTGGCACAAAAGAAATGCTTGAATCCCCAGTTGCATCATTCTGCTCTGTCTTATATTATGTGTTTCTGCTCCATCAGACATAAAATCTGGTTCATTTAGACAGATAATGATAGATTTGTGATAAGGTGAGGGGAAGCAGTACACCAATATCAAAATAAGAAGAAACGCATTCCTAAGTTTTCCATTACGCCATCGTTTAGGATGTGCTTACGTCAAGTTTCCAAACGCACACGTTGCCACTGCAAATTCATGTCCACCCACAGCATTAAGCTAGAAATAGGGTCAGCTCTCTGGGCACAGTGGTCAGGGGCAGAATAGTCTTGGACCCTGAAATCCAAAGCCTGCCCAGGCTTCTAGCAGTAATATCCTTTGTAAAAGGGCAGAGCTAAAAATATCCAACCTTCTGATCTTCCCGGTGGCCAGCTAATGGCAAGAGTCATCATGGAGGCAGGCAATCCAAGATTACATTTCCTGAGGGCAATATGTAACAGTGTCGAGGGTCTCTTCTGCATCATAGACTGTCAGTGCCAAGTTGTTTGGTATGTGCTTCATTCTCTGACATATTCCTTTGAAATACATTAACTGGAAAAAATCATTGAGCAATATTTATTCATGACTGTTCTTCTGATTTCAATGGAACGTCCCATGCCTATTCAGGAGCAAGTTGCCCGATGTATTTTTCTTACTGTTTGGTTTGGATCAGGTTCTATCCATCTTTAAAGGACCTGACATTCCATCCAAACGCAACCTTTCCA
>NW_015174308.1:131744-146493 GCF_001447785.1 Gekko japonicus | reverse complement strand
TCCCCCCAATGCAAAGCTGATGTTTGATTATTTTTTTTGTCCGATCTGTTTTGCATCACAGAGTGTAGTCTGGTCGATACTATGTCTGAAAGCATGTGTCAGTTGTTGTTTTTTTACAAGAGAAGCTTCTAATTAGATGAAATATTATATTTCCCCCCTGAAAATAATACGTTTGGCATCAAATGGAACATCAGAATTGTGAAAGTAGTCAGAATATTCCAACATTCGTGAGCTCCTTTTGCATTAAGAGGTCATTGTATATTCAAGATGACAGTATAACTGGTGATTTCAGATCATATCCATATTCAGCTTAATCAGAGAAGTCTGAGTGCCGCATATCTTATTGAATCCTATAACAAAAGATGTTTTCATCTAGACTTGCTTTGATCCAGCAGCTGCATTATATGTTCTCACCGCCTTGCCAGAAGCCTGACGGACCTGCCACCATAGGATTATAGCTGCTTAAACAGAGAGGATTCAACAATATAATTTGCTGATGGAAATTCTCAGCCAGGGGAATAACTTTGGTTTTGAAGAAAATAAAAGATCAAAACTGTAAACTTGTCCTGAGCATCCTGATATGATTTTCTTACCCCTGGATGGAGAATTGCAGACTAACTGACCATCTGTGGTTCTTCTTTACCCAAAATGATGCTATTAATGGATTACCTACTCAAGCCTGTCACTAACAGATCCGGCATTCCAGAAAGACCTCATGCAGGATACCTGCTGACCTGCAGGATTTCCCAGATCGTGTTAAAAAGCACCCCATCGCATCATCTTATGAAGGAGAACAGGGTTTTGTAATTTGCAGTTTCAAGAACTGCCTGCTTCTATAATGTACTGGACATGGGACCAACCTTGAAATCATCTTAGAAGCTACCAAAAAAACCAAAACAAAAAAACCATGCATTATCTAAGTGGGAAAACAGAAGTACTTTCAGCCAGCATTGGGGCTATTGCAGTGGCTTCCAGTGGTTTATTCTTGTGTGATTGTCCCCCTGCCCCAAAAGGAAGACGCAGACACCAATATTAGGTTAAACTAAGATTTATTAATTTAACTTCTGAACTGAGTCTAGTAAATTCCTTTACCCACCCTTTTAGTGTGGGCTTCCTAAGATGCTACCATACGGGTTCACCCTGGCTCCAAGTGATAAAGCAAGAGCACTTACCTTTTCCTTGTCCGTATATCAAACTGTGCTGACAGCTGTCCATCAAAACTAGTATCCTGCACAAGTTAGTGAGGGCATTGTTTCTAGCACAATGAGAGCCTCCCTCACCCCCATAGCACTAGGATCAGTCAGCCCAAAGTATCCCATTTGGTTCTCTCTCTTCAACCTTGCAGGCCCCAGGGTATTCATTAATCTAATCAATTAAAAAAGTCAGCCTTCCCTGTCTATCTAACGAGGCCTATTTAATAAATCGCTTCACTGTGCCCTTACAATATAAAGCAGGTAAAAAGGACTCACTCACACACTCCCCTCTGCCAATTTGAGACAGACTCCTAAATATTTCTGCTGTCCCTAAGTGACCAGCTAATCCCATACTGAAAATAAAGACAGGGTGAGCAGGACAGCTCCAGCTGGTTCCAGGGGGAACAGTGGCTTTCAATAGCATTCTGTTGTAGCTCTTCCAGTTAGTGGGGCTGCACATAATATGTAGGGGTGGTCATGAACCAGTTCATGAACTAAAGTTCGTGATGAATTTTGGCCAGTTTGTGGTTCACAAAGTCAAATTCATGGCAGGTCAAACGGCACGAACTTTCCACAAATTTTCAAGTTGTTCAAGGAGGTTCATACCAGTTCATCAGCGGATACATTTCGAGATAGACTGTCTCCACTTAATCAAAATGTTTACAACACTTCAAAGCAACATCTTGGAGGGCATGGAGAGGAGCATCCAGGGGAGGTCCCCTGCAACTTTGTTGCCTTTAGCTTGAACAGGATCCACTCTATACACTCCTGAACCCTGTGCCTGTCAAAATGATTCTGTGCAAGCTAGAGATACCAAATTCACAGGGAACCTCCCCTGGATGCTCCTCTACATGCCCACCACATTTGGTGAGGATTGGATTTACAGGGTCTGAGTTATGTCCCCCAAAAAAAGTATTCCAAGGAAAGTGCTCAGTCATTTCCCCAGAAAGCACTTTCCTGATGGCACCTTCTTGGGGGGGGGGGTGACATAACTCAGACCGCATAAATCCAACTTTTACTAGACATGGAGGGCATATAGAGGAGAGTCCACTGGAGACCCGCTGCAAGTTTGGTGTCTCTAGCATGCTGGAGGACTGTTCTGCCAACTCATGAACCAAACTGGTTTATGAAGTGGCTAAAAGTTCAGGCACACCACAAACTGAACCACATTTTCCTAGTTCATGCCCATCCCTAGTAGTATGTTCGGATGTTTTGATATTTTGTTGCATTGTTATTGATTGGTTTGGTGGACAGCATTTAAATAAGAAAGCAAATAGTTTGCAATCTCTAGCAGAGCCAAATTCAAACGTAACAGAGAATCTGCTCTGAACAATATTCTGGGATCATGTTATCTTTGACTCATTTGTCTCTCTCTCTCACACACACACTTTTGGAGATATGTTCTCTCATTTCATGACCATTTCACTAATTCCTTACCAGTCCACTGCAGAGAGGCTGACCTCTGTCTGTCTGTCTCGGCAAGTCTCTTGAACAACAGCATAAAGACATAACACAACCAGTGAAAATTTGCATGGGAGTGTGGAAGAACAATAAAGCACAATTCTCTTCCACCATTTTGATATCCCCCAACATGACCCCTTATAAAATTAATTAATTAATTAATTAATTTGTATCCTGCCATCCCTGCCAAAGAAGGCTCAGGGTGGCTCACATAAAATTCCATTAAGCAAATAATACAAAGAATTGGATAAAATGAATTATAAATATAAATATAAAACACAATATAAAATGCTAGTGCATATCATGTGACGATGGCAATGCATCGGTAGCATGCAGTACAAGCAGCAGGCAACTCAGTCTGGGTCGTATCAGCATATGGAGGCTGTTGACTGTGGTATTTGTGTTTGGGCCAGAGCCTCAGTTGATTAAGTGAAGTTCACTAATCAAAGGTTTGGTGGAAAAGCTCTGTCTTGCGGGTCCTGCGGAAATGTAAAAGGTATGGAGCCACCACTGGGAAGGCCCTGGCCCTCGTCGAAGCCAGCCTGGTTTCTTGGGGGCCCAGAAGGGCCAAGCGATCTTGGGACCCTGATCACAGTGCTCTCTGGGGAACGTGTGGGGAAAGGCGGTCCCTAGGGTTGCCAAGTGAGAAGTTCTTACCGGCGGGGAAGCGTCGCTGGTCTCCGGGAGCCATCTGAGAATACACGCGCGTGCCACCAGCACGTCACCAGAAGTGACATGCGACGTCAATCACGTTGAGGGCGTGGCCACGATCGTCGGAGGGAAAACCATAGAGTTTTCCCTCCAACAATCCGGGCCATGCCCCCAACATGATCGATGTGGTTGCATCACCTCCAGTGATGCAGCCACGCTGTGCTTCGGGGGCGGAGTTCCCCCCAGGGCCCGACTCCGTGGCGGCGGAAATCGGGCCTCCGAAGCGGGGGTTTACCCGCGTCCCGCGGCGGCGAAAATCGGGCCTCCGAAGCAGGGGTTTACTCGCCACCAGCCCCCACTTGGCAGCCCTAGTGGTCCCTCAAGTATGTAGGCCCCTGACCATAAAGAGCTTTAAAGGTAAGAACCAGCACCTTGAAATGAATCTGGTACGCTATAGGCAGCCAGTGCAGTGCTTTTAGTGCAGGCTAGATGTGCTCCTGCATGGGATGTCCCAGCAGCAACCTGGCTGCTACATTCTGCACCAGCTGCAGCTTCCGAATTTGAGACAGGGCAGCCCTATGTAGAGAGCATTACAGTAATCCAATCTTGAGGAGACCATCACATGGATCACTGTCATCAAGTCATTGTGTTTGAGGAAGGGAACCGCTTGATCAGCCGAAGATGATAAAAGGCTGACTTCTCAGTGGCTGCTACCTGGGCCTCCATCGTTACAGAGGCATCCAAGAGCACTCCCAAGCTCCTAACTTCCAACACTGGCCCCAACAGCACCCCATTGAAGGTTGGGGGTGGGATCCCTACACTTGGGCCACTCCAACTTATGCACAGGACCTCCATCTTCCTTGGATTCAATTTCAGTTGGCTCAGTCTAAGCCAACCAGCCACATCCTGTAATGCAAGTTCCAGATCTTCCGGGCTAGACTCAGACTGGCCGCCCAACAACAGATAGAGCTGGGTGTCATCCACATATTGGTGACATCCCAGCCCATGTCCTCATGCAATCTGGGCAAGGGGGTACATGTAGATGTTAAATAACATTGAGAAAAGTACTGCTCCTTGGGGCACTTCACAATTTAGCAGGTGCCTTTGGGACAGCTGTTCCCCTAATGCCATCCTTTTCCCCTGACCCTGGAGGAACGAGGAAAGCCACTGCAAGGCAGACACAGCCAAGGCCAAAGAGTGAACAACACTAGTGAACAATGTTCAGAGGGGCTGTCACATGTGGCCAGAAATCATACTTCCCCAGGGGCAGATTTGAATACCTCTAGCATACCAGACTCAGAAGATATTGGCTATACAATAAGAGACTTGTGAGAAGTGCGTTGGAGTAGACAATGATATGCGACCCTTCCCGGCCATGTAAAAAGCTTTATCACTGTAAAAAGCAGTGACTGAGTTTAGACATTATGACTCACATCTATTTAATTAGTACAGGTACAGGAAATTATCCCTGTCATCTGGAGATCATTGTAATTCTGAGAGATCTCCAGGCCAAACCTGGAGGATGGCAGCACTACCTTGCACACAGACCGCAATTGGAAGTTTCCTGGTTTGGGAAGACTTCAGTCAACTTCCAAGTGCCACAATGTCCAAACACCAGCACCTGGGCAAAATGGCATTTCTTTCTTCTCCACAAATTGAGATTCTAAGCCAAATTTCAGTCACAGTTTGGAATCACAGTACCTGGAGAAGAAACAAACTCAGTTTGCCCAGGGGCTTGCATTTCAATGCTATGGCCTGATGGAGTTTGATGGAAGGTTTCCGAAACCAGTAAGCTTGCAATCATGCTTCATGGGGGCAGGAGGAGAGGGAGGAGCAAGCAAGTACAACAGGAAGCTACATTCCTGCCTGTCATGAACAGATGTCTATCATGGTGTCTGAGCATAGCCAATTCTGCTAAATTTATCTTAAAGGCGGTATAGTCAATTGGTTTTGTGGGGATGGGCTTAGCCAGGGAGAAAGCAATGAAAAATAGTAACAATTGCAGATTCCAGAGGGAAAAAGCTGAGATGCTGAAATTCATTCTTCCAGGGAAACTTCTTTCAAAGTTACCCAAAAAAAAAAAAACCCCACCATCCAAAATGGAAGACAAGGGCAAGCCATGGCCAGTGAGACAAGCAACATGATGTCGCCTTTCATCTCAGCATCCCGCTAATGCTTTGTAGCTGCTCTAATTTGTCTGTGCAACGTGTTGTTTATTCGGCATCTTTCCTGCCTCAAAAAAACAGAGAGAAAAGACATTAGGCAGAAAATCTGCCTGGTTTCTGGATCACACAAGCCTACAATTAAAGGCCGTTTTAAAAAGAAACTTCTGCTGTTGGTGGAAAAACAGCTGATGGGTTTTTGGCTGGCTTGAGGATCTAATCAAGGAAAATGCTTCAAGGACACACACAATGTGTGGGGAAGAATGTCTACGGAGCACACTGGTTTGTTAGGAAGGAGTGGATGAATGTGCAGTATCCAGACGTAAAGCAGTTTATTGTCTACAATTCAGTCCAACTGACAAAGATATATTTAAGAGCAAAACTAGACGTAATGGCAACCATGGGCCTAAACTGTGGCTGATGTAATTTTACAGGAGAATTTAGTAGGCTTGCCAAGTCCCCCCGGGGGGCGGGGAAAACCCCGCCCCAGAGGCCCATTCCCGGCCGCCGGCAGATCGGGCCCCAGGGGGAACCCCACCCCGACGTGCACGTCACCCGGAAGTGATGCGACCACGCCGGGCACGCTGGTGGCAGGGCCACGGTCATCCGAGGGAAAACTCTATGGAAGTCCCCCGCTGCGGCAAAATTTGGACTTGGCAACCCTAGAATTTAGCCATTTAAAAATTGCCATGAGGGCCACAGTGGCACCAGGCTATCTTGACCTCCCTGTATCACCATCATGACTGGGCCCCCACAGCAATTTTAAAATGGCTAAATTCTCCTCTAAAATGGTGTTGGCAGCCATTGGTTGGACCCATTGCCCCATAACATCTGGTTTGGCCCTTGGTCTTGATAACATCGAGTGTGAAAAGAGGAAAGAGTTCTTTAGTCAGAAAAGGAACAACCGCTCTCTAGCAATTTAACTTTTTAAAAAAGTATTAGGGAGCAGGCATATTATATTTTGTGGCACTGATGACCAAGTCTATCTAAACTACAAACCAGTGTGATATGAAAAACAAAGTGTACATGAAGCCCCAGACATTCATCCATCAGAGTTCATCAGAGTATTCTTTTTATTTATTTTATTCATTTTAAAAAATCTGTATATCACTATATAGAAAAAGCTTTCATCTCAGTTCACCACAGTGGCTACATGATAAAATGTTTATAAATCACCATAAAATCATCATTAAACCAAGGCTCAGCAACACAAATGGTAAACAGCATAAAATGATCTGAAGCTTGCTTTCAGTATCTAATTTTTAGCAGAAGAATGCTGTCTTTACCCACCAGTGCACACAGGCACGAGTTAGGGGGGGATAGGCAAATATCTCTAAAAAAAAATCCTACTCAGTTGAGGAAATTGCTGGAAAGGCCCTGTTCCTGGCAGCAGCCAGCCTTGCACCAACCTAAGATGAAATCTGGATTGGGGCCTTGTTGACAGAGCTGGCCCGCCCATTAGGCAGATGACTTTTGCCTAGGGCACCCGCTGGTGCCCCCTGGAGGTGGGCGCCGAACTGGCCTGCAACCCTGCTGCCCTCCCCCCCCTACCCTGCCAAAAACCCTGCTCTCAACTCACCGCCCATTGCAGAGCCCCCAAGCAGAACCCTCTGGGGAGGTCCGGCCCCAGCAACCCTTGCTCTCCACTCCAGACAGTCCCGCCTCCAAGCACAGCCCTCTGGCTTCTCTCTCTCTCGCCTGCTGCTGCCTCCTCCCTGGCGCCCATTCTCCTTTCAGCCACTCGTGAGAGGTACGTTCTAATCCCCTGACTCCAGAGGAGACCCCCTCAGCTATGTGCTCGGAAACACACACCCCCGCACACGCACACACTCCGGAGGGCGTAAAATTTTGCTCCACGTTTACCAGGAGGTACAATAGCCCCTGTGGCTGCAGCTGAAAGAGCATTCAGGTGACTCTCAAGATGGAACATCAGCATCCCCTTATTAAGGTTCTTAAAATTAGGGAGCCAGGGGAGTTCTCTTTCATGTGCTGAACTACTGTGTGTGCCCATCTCCCCTCCTCGTACTGATCATCAGTCCATAGGGCTGCCCGTAGGCATGGGGGATCTTCTTCTCCGTCCTCCTCCGCCACCCCACAGGTCTTCTTCTTTACCCCTCCAAGTTAGAACTGTAGTTAAAGAACTGTAGTCAGATATTGTTAACACTTTTGGTAGCTTTTGTTTGGCTTGATGAATAGTAGACATTCATAGCCTGAATAAGCCCTACTGAAGTGACTGGGACTTACTCCCAAATAACTGTGTGATGCCAGATAGTACCTTGCCCTTGCTGAAGGATTTTGGAAGGTTTTATTGTGTGTGTCTGTGTGTGTGTGTCTGTGTGTGTGTGTGTCTGTGTGTGTGTGTCTGTGTGTGTGTGTCTGTGTCTGTCTGTCTGTCTGTATGTATGTATGTATGTAGAGGTCCCCACAATCAAATGATAATACCAGACATAGAATTGGGTGCATGCTGCAAGTTCTCCTCTTAGACTCTCAGTCACTCTGTTCCAAAGATTCTTGTTTCTAAGGCTGTTCAAAAGTGTGCAGAATCCTGCTGAAACTAAAGGAATTTCAACATCACAATTAACAGGATTTTTCAAAATGCTTTGTGATTTGTATTTTTCTGTTTGAGAGGGAAAATCAGATATTGTATTACTTGTTCTCACAATTAAAAAGAAGAAGAAATTAGCCATTTCAATTTTTTTGTTTTTCATTCTTCCTAAAATGCATTTATGGTTGAAAATTGGTGGGCACACGGGGTGGGGGGCAGAAGATAGCCTCACCTAGTGTGCAAAAAACCCTGCTTGTTGATAGAACTTAGTGACCAGGAAGTAGTAGATGTGTCTTCAGGTACTTTAGTCCTAAACTGTTTTGGACAGTTTGAACAAAATAATCTGTTCAGATGCAGGCTGGTGCTTTTACTGTGTATGATTACTTCTGATTTTATTGTTTTGTTTGCCCTTTGACTAGGGGTGTGCATTCAGATATGTAGAATTTATTCCAGTTGCTAGACCAGCCACATACATATAGTTATAATAGACGTTTTTACTTCTATTTGCAAGTTTTGGAGGATGAAGTTTGGAAGTATTAAGCCAGCTAGCTAGGTTATTTATATAATAATTAAACAACACAGATGCTAAAAGGCATCCTTGCCTGACACCTCTAATGCATTCATATATATCCCGTCAGCATATATATCCAAAAAATAACTTGTCTGTATTTTTGCTGTTTATGACTTTTGTTGTGGAAACAGTACATAAGAAGGAAAGACATTGGTATTTTCCAGATATATTCAGGTCTCCAGATGGTATCCAGAATTTTCCAGGATGCTGGGAAACAGGCCCTGGAAACTCTGGAAAATATTCAGGAGTAACTGGGAATATTTGGAGCCAGCATTTTAAGGCTTCCAGGTCTGGGTTTGGTTTGTTGTTGCTGTTTGGAATTTTGCTCTGCGTCTCTGTCAGAGTCTTCATTCTAAGGCTTGGTTGGTATTGGCTTGCCAGGTTGATTTGGCATAGATACTATACCTTGACATGGGTTATATGGGTCTTGTAGCATTGTGCTCTTTGCTCAAATTGGTTTGTGTCAGGTTTGCCATTTGTGGTGGATTCTCTGATTTAATATTGCCTTAGATTCTTGGGTTGGAGTCTCTGATTTGACATCTGTTGATCTTGTAACAGCATTCCTATTTGGTTTGGTTTGGAGGATTCTCTGGTTTGACATTGGCTTGGATGTACATTTGTTGTAGGCTTGCCACGTTGTCCTGTGCTTCTGCTGGGAGTTCCTGGTTCTTCATTGGCTCCTGGTTCTGTCTGCTTTGAGAGGCTTTTGGCCACTGTTTGCTTTGATTGCTCTTGCATCTTTGGTTATTCTTTGCATTGGGAAAACATGGAACCCCTCCCATAGGGAAAAATGGAAGATGGATGGGACATATTGTTCAGGAGCCCATAGAATTGGACCTCTTGGTCCAGTTTTTTTAAGCCTGGGGGCTATTTAATGGACAGGCACCAGCAGTTCTGCTGCAATTTGGGTGTCATTTGCTCAAAACAGCATGGCCTCCAGCCCTCTGGAAAGATTCCCCATAGCAAATAATTGTGCTGAATAATATCAAATCCCCCCCAAAAAAAAAAATCTAAACACTAAATGGGTTGATATTTTTCAGCCCCCTGATATTCGGACCTGAAAAATACCTTTCCCCCCCCCTTTTAGGTACACATCCCTGCGTTTGACACTGTGCTAGCTACCTTGAGTGTTTGTTGAAAGGTGAGATACAATTGTTAAAATATATACATAAATTGGGAGTGTTTCTGAGAAGACTCTGCTGCTCCCCAGTCTCACCATTTAAAGAGGCCTGTTAATCTTGAGAGCACATTTTATAGAGAGAGGTATACATTAATGTATGCAGGTGCCCTGTCATGAAGAGTTTTAAAGGTTAACACTGAATTGAGCCTAGAAACTAATCAGAAGTCATTGAACTGCAGCAATACTGCTTAAGAAACTAAACAGATCAATCACTCACCAATGTTCCTCTGACTCTGCTTCTGAAACTTAGGTAAAGGTTCCCTTGCTCGAAAGCCAGTCGAATCCAACTCTAGGGTTGCGGTGCTCATCTCCGTTTCAAAGCCGAAGAGCCAGCGCTGTCCGAAGACGTTTCCGTGGTCATGTGGCCGGCATGACTAAACACCAAGGCGCATGGAACGCTGTTACCTTCCCACTGGAGTGGTACCTATTTATCTACTTGCAATTTCTTGCTTTCGAACTGCTAGGTTGGCAGGAGCTAGAACTAGAGACGGGAGCTCACTCCATCATGCGGCACCCGAGTCTCGAACTGCTGAACTGCCAACCTTCCACAGCCTGCAGTTCAGTGTCTTAACCACTTGAGCCACCACAGCTCCTTCTGAAACTTACCCTGGCCCATACTCTCCTGGATACAAAACAAATGTTTAAGGTGGAGTCATGCTGCTACTTTCTCTTGTAGTTGTCAGCAGAGATCAATCTATGGCACACCAGGAATTTTATGTTGTGTGTGCATACACACATACACCAATTTTTTTTAATTTAATGCCCTATCTTCATGCCTGTCATGGACTTGGGAACCCTATCTTCATGCCTGTCATGGACTTGGGAACCCTATCTTCATGCCTGTCATGGACTTGGGAACCCTATCTTCATGCCTGTCAAGGCTCCCCTACCTTATTCTGGGAGAACTATTCCCCTGTCCCAGACCCAAGACCCTGGAACAAGACCCTCCTTTGATAACATAACTGAGATTACCCTGGGTCAGAACCAGCCAGCTCGCAGCAACCAAACACCATAAAGCTAAATAGGCTTTATTATAAAGAAAATAAAGAAAAATATTTAAAAACAATACAGTTCCAGGAAGGGTTCAAAGCACACAAAAATAACAAAACTGGATACATCTACTGAAGGTTCTTATGGCACAGATGTTGGGTTTTTGAAGCATTGGCAAATTCAGTTCAAAGTTAAGCAGCATAATCCAAAGGAGAAGCCATGGTAAGGTAACACAAGGAAGGTAAAGTGGCAGCCTACCAGGACAGTCCACATTGATAGGAACTTAGGTTACTGGTCTGCTGACCTCCTACAACCAGTCAGGGTACTGTTCCGAGAGACCTTCCTGGAAGATGAGAAAACTTCCCCCCTCCCAACTCTTACAGCTGTGCTCAGTGAATTAATTAGCAGGGCTGTTGGATGCCTGTGAAGTGACTTTGAGTTCATAGGGGCTAGTGCTGGGGAGGTCTTCACTGGGCTGAGAAGGGGGGGGATTGACATAGGATTTTACTGAAAGAAAGCTCATTCCCTTGACAATGCCATACATTCAAATGTTGATAAGGTTGTAAAGTCCTCCACCCATTGGATTACTGGAGGTGGGCATTTATTGCTCCAGCATTGTAACACTAATCTTTCAGCAATGGTAAGGACACGGAAAGTCCATTGTCATGGACCATCAGTTAGTCCCCAGGAGACAAGCAAATAGTTTAAAAGCATCCTCAAAGATCATAAGAACATAAGAACATAAGAGACGCCAATGTTGGATCAGGCCAAAGGCCCATCCAGTCCAACACTCTGTGTCACACAGTGGCCAGAAATACCAGGTGCCATCAGGAGGTCCACCAGTGGGGCCAGGACATTAGAAGCCCTCCCACTGTTGACTCCCCCCAAGCACCAAGAAGACAGAGCATCACTTGCCCCAGAGCCCCTATCTATACCTTGTGGCTAATAGCCACTGATGGACCTCTGCTCCATATGCTTATCTAATTCCCTTTTGAAGCCGTCCATGCTTGTAGCCGCCACCACTTCCTGTGGCAGTGAATTCCAAGTGTTAATCACTCTTTGGGTGAAGAAGTACTTCCTTTTATCCGTTCTAACCCGACCGCTCTGCAGTTTCATGGAGTGCCCACGAGTTCTTGTATTGTGAGAAAGGGAGAAAAGTACCTCTTTCTCTACCTGCTCTTTCCCATGCATAATCTTATAAACCTCAATCATGTTCCCCCTCAGTCGTCGTTTCTCCAAGCTAAAGAGCCCTAAGCGCCTTAACCTTTCCTCATAGGGAAAGTGTTCCAACCCTTTTATCATTCGAGTTGCCCTTTTCTGCACTTTTTCCAAAGCTATAATATCCTTTTTAAGGTGTGGTCATGAAGAGGTTTAAAGGTTAACACTGAATTGAGCCTAGAAACTAATCAGAAGTCATTGAACTGCAGCAATACTGCTTAAGAAACTAAACAGATCAATCACTCACCAATGTTCCTCTGACTCTGCTTCTGAAACTTACCCTGGAACCATACTCTCCTGGATACAAAACAAATGTTTAAGGCGGAGTAATGCTGCTACTTTCTCTTGTAGTTGTCAGCAGAGATCAATCTATGGCACACCAGGAATTTTATGTTGTGTGTGCATACACACATACACCAAAAATTTTAAAAAAATTTAATTTTTTTATTGCAACACACACACCCCAACCAGAAAGAAATTTTTAAAATAACAGAATATAACAACCATATAATAACAGCGGTGGCACAGTTGTCATCTTCATGCCTGTCAAGGCTCCCCTACCTTATTCTGGGAGAACTATTCCCCTGTCCCAGACCCAAGACCCTGGAACAAGACCCTCCTTTGATAACATAACTGAGATTACCCTGGGTCAGAACCAGCCAGCTCGCAGCAACCAAACACCATAAAGCTAAATAGGCTTTATTATAAAGAAAATAAAGAAAAATATTTAAAAACAATACAGTTCCAGGAAGGGTTCAAAGCACACAAAAATAACAAAACTGGATACATCTACTGAAGGTTCTTATGGCACAGATGTTGGGTTTTTGAAGCATTGGCAAATTCAGTTCAAAGTTAAGCAGCATAATCCAAAGGAGAAGCCATGGTAAGGTAACACAAGGAAGGTAAAGTGGCAGCCTACCAGGACAGTCCACATTGATAGGAACTTAGGTTACTGGTCTGCTGACCTCCTACAACCAGTCAGGGTACTGTTCCGAGAGGCCTTCCTGGAAGATGAGAAAACTTCCCCCCTCCCAACTCTTACAGCTGTGCTCAGTGAATTAATTAGCAGGGCTGTTGGATGCCTGTGAAGTGACTTTGAGTTCATAGGAGCTAGTCCTGGGGAGGTCTTCACTGGGCTGAGAAGGGGGGGGGGATTGACATAGGATTTTACTGAAAGAAAGCTCATTCCCTTGACAATGCCATACATTCAAATGTTGATAAGGTTGTAAAGTCCTCCACCCATTGGATTACTGGAGGCGGGCATTTATAACTCCAGCATTGTAATACTAATCTTTCAGCAGTGGTAAGGACATGGAAGGTCCATTGTCATGGACCATCAGCTAGTCCCCAGGAGACAAGCAAATAGTTTAAAAGCATCCTCAAAGATCAATGAAGAATAATTGGACAGGCCCAAAGCATACATTTTAAGAGACACGTCCTGTAAGTTACAGCGCCAGCAGTTAAACTCTTTACTCAGTCCTATACTAAAAAAGCACTCTGATGTCCAGTATATCCTAAACTGGAAAAAGGGATTGAAAAATCAAGCACTCCCCCACTGCTGTAGCCATGCCCATTGGGACTGGAAGATCTTGAGATGCCTACTACAGGCTTGACTAATCACCTTCCTCCCCAGAGGTGACCCAGCCCTCTCTCCGGGACCCAATCACAGCCCCCTCTACCCTACCAAAAACTTCATCTAGGACATCTTACAACTCAGTTGTTAGGGTGGGTGACATGGGACTCCGTCCCAGAGCTCCCTGCCATGCAGACTTAGAGCACACAGTGCAGAGAGGACACTTTGCACTACAGGGTGAGCACTTTATGCTAACACCCAAGGAGGAGAGCAAAGTTCATACTCTTACCTCCATCATTTCAGAACCTTAACAGGTACCCCACCGTTGGAGGCTTGACACAAAGGGGCAACCATACACTGACAGGTAAGGAAGGGCAAGGATCCCAAACCCGCTCCCTCATTCCCCTTGCTTAAAGATGGTTGCCATGACAGCACCTCCTGCATTCAAGCCCAGCATTGAGTTTGTGCAGGGGTAATACAAGACTTGCAGCACCATGGCCCCTGACATGCCATGGGGAAAGACACCAGGAAAGTTTCCTGAAACAACTGCAGAGGGGATGTTTTCAGCCCAACACTGGGCTGTAAGCTCTGTCATTTGCCTGCTTCCCACCCTCAACAGAGGACAGGGCATGTCAGTGGTTGGAGGGGGGGGGTCTGGCAGCTGCTCCACTGTACATGATGAACCAGCTTGCCAGGTGACCCTCTGACTCATTTCCTTGCAGGATCAGAGCCTTGAGCGGCAGCTGCAGATGCTGCTGTGGATGGATCACCAGCAATCCCTGAGGACTTCAACACAGGATAGGTGAGTGTAATTCAGATGGTACCATCATGTGCCTCAAGGGGGGTTCGTGGTGAAGCCCCCTTCCCATGGGACTGGATTTGCAGACCCTGTCAGGACAACACATCCATGGCTAACGCCAGTATGGCACTTGTCTCGGTTGTCATGGCTGCACGTATCTCTGTTTTGCTTTCCTGCAGGTGAAGATCCAATAGGGAGACCTGTGGGTGTGGCTCATCCTTCCTCCCCTCCACAGTCTGCTCAGTCTTTTGTCCCAGCCCTCCTCTTGGAGTGGAGCATTGCACCCAGCCAGTCCTTCCAAGTTCCACCTGCAATGCCATCCCACTTAGACACATGCCATGCCATGTGTCCTCAATCCTCCTCCCCGTGGCCCCAGGGAGGTAGTGAATGGAGTCTTTATACCTCA
>NW_015174308.1:105703-131314 GCF_001447785.1 Gekko japonicus | reverse complement strand
GGTGGATAGGAGGGGGGTGCTGCATACCCCCACATCTGATCCTACCCATAGTGGCCCCCTCTCCTGCTCCACCACTGGCAGGGGTGGTGCAGGAGTGCCCTCAGATATGTGGCTGAGCTGGTGGGAAGTGTGCCTGCGGGGAGCAACGGACACCCCCAAATGCATAGGGTGGCAATGACAACCCTCTTCTCCTTCTGCCCTTTGGGGACCCTGTCCTCTGTGTGGGCACTGAGACAGCTGCAGATGCCTGTGGGGTGGACAGATCAAACCCCCTCCCCACTATCAGGTGCCTGGATTGGCTGACAGGAGTTGGTCCTTTTAAGGGTTTTGGGGGGTATAGCTGACAATGAGTGTGGAACTCCTGTGGCCCACCCCCTCCTCTCCCTGCCTGAGATGGATGCTGGACTCCACCCCCTTGCCTCGTGGACCCTGATGGGTTCTGGTGGCCCTTTCCATCGTAGTGCCACTGCCTCCACACAACACCTCCACTGACCACAGGGCTGCAGTTGCTACAGACGCTACCCTGGTGATGCTCTGAATACACTGCAAACCCACCAAATTTGTCTGCTGGCTGCTGCATAACTTATCCCCATAGAGAATGGAATAGCACCACCATAGTTACGCAGTGGCCGGCCACCACTGCACAGGCCAAGGACAGGCTCGCTCTGTAAATCTCCAAAATAAAGTGGTCAGGTTGTTAACTCTGGCTTGGGAAGTTCCTGGATATTGGGGGGCAGAGTCTGGGGAGGGCAAGGGATGGGGATGGGAAGGACTTCAATAGGGTATAATGCCATAAAGCCCACCCTCCAAAGCTGCCATTTTCTCCTTGGGAGTTGATCTTTGTAGCCTGGAGACCAGTTGGAATTCCAGGAGATCTCCAGGCCCCACCTGCAGATTGGCAACCGTATCACCAGGCTCTAACCCTATATATCCTCATTCTCAGCTATGTTCTCTGCGTGACTTCCTTACAAAGATTAAAACACAAAATATACACACCCACACTAAAACCAAGCCTGCGACAAGTAAAAATATTAAGAACCATCATTTTTTTTGGGGGGGAGATACCTCACAATCTGATAAATGAATCAGAAAGTCTAATTACGTTACAACAGAGTGCCAAAAATATAAATGAGGGGGGCAGAAGAGTTGATTAAACTCAGACTTAAAATTGGCAGGACACGTTCTCTGTCATTTACTGCAGACAACAGCTTTGCAGCCACGTTCTGGAATAAATAAATCCTGCCCAGTCTTCAAAGGCAGCTTCACATGGAACACATCGCAGCCATTAATCTGGATGTGACCAGAGCATAGATTAGTGAAGCCAAATCTAATTTTTCAAAGACAGGCCTCAGCTGGTACACCAATCAACATTCGTTGAAGGCACTACACACCACAGAAGAGACCTGGGTGTCTACCTGCAGGCAGCGTGTCTAAAACGTCTGCCAGTTTTGCACGATGACCAACAGACGAGAATGTTCTTGGCATCATCATTCCTCAAGCCCTCAAGAAAGAACAAATTTCAGTGCTACAGAGAACTTCTGTTCCTCTAGATGTTTGTAGTTTGGTGTGCCATGCGCCTTGGCCTGAGCTGTTGCTGTCTGCCTCCAGATAAAACACCCATATCTGCAGATCATCTTGCAAAGCTGCAAGTTATCAGATGAAAGCAGGAGAACCCTGTGCAACAGCGACCATCAAAATGAAAAATCTTTTTTCCCCCTACAGTTATCACCTCTTTTGGAGCTTTATCAGCAGGCTTGTTTTGAAACACTGCAGGTTTATAAACATAAGCTTGGATCCAGCTGAACTCTTAGGCAGCCAACTGCTGCTTGGCATTTCTAAATCCTCTTTTATAACTTCCCAACACCCCCTGGTTATATGGCATTACAAATCCCCTTTACGCCAACAGGACTAGCCTTGCAATGTAAATAAATGAAATTCAAACTGATGGTGTTAAAAGAAAAGGACCCAAGAAAGTGTGATGCCCATTATAAATAGTAAGACCACTGCAATCCTTATAGACTACCTGAGGGAGTTCATAAAGCACCTGATTTGAATAGATTCCACAGGTTATGTAAAGTGATTTGGTTCCAGTGGACTCTCCCCAGCAGATCTCAACTAGCTGATGCCCTTTTGTGGCTGTTCCAGGCTTTTGTGCAGCCATGGAGGGGTGGGGACTGTGGCTCAGTGGTAGAGCCTTTGCTTTGCATGTAGAAGGTCCCAGGTTCAATCCCCAGCATCTCCACTTAAAAGGGTTCAGGTGTTAGATGCTGTGAAAGACCTCTGCCTGAGACCCTGGAGAGCCGCTGCAAGACTTGTTGTCCGGACTGAAAACTAGTAAGCCCGCGTGCTGTATTATAAACTTGTTAGCCTATGTCTGATTCAGTACAAGGCAGCTTCATATGATCAGTTGCCACCCTCCAGGTGGGGCCTGGCTTTCTACCAGAATTACAACTGATATCCAGACCACAGGGATAAGTTCCCCTGGAGAAACTGGCAGCTCCAGAGAGCAAACTCTATGGTATACCATTGATTCTGGGTAAAATACCTCCCCAAGTTCCCCTTTCCACAGGCACTACCTCCAAGGCTCCATAAATTTCCCAGGCCACAGATGGCTCCCGTGGGGGGGGGAGATACTTTTTGTCAATTAACTGGTAATTCTATGGTTGTTTTATATTGCATTTTATTGTAATGTTCCATTTTGTGGGTTTCTTCATGCATGATAAGAAGCAGGAGAATGTATTGTTTTATTACATAAACATAAATAAATAAATAAATAAATAAACCTTTCTCTACCATGGGAACTGACTTACTACCTGTTAAGCATTGCCCACAGAAAGTTAAATCCATTAACTATGGACATCTGGCTTCAGAGTCTGTTCAACTTTTCTGCCTGTTTTTAGTAATACATCCAATGACAGCTTTAAATGTTAACATAGTACCTGGAGGAATGCTGCTGAAAGCAGCCATGGTGTTCTTCTTCATCTGTGTCTCCCTCCTGCATAGAGGGAGCACAATACTGTGAGAAAGTAGGCCCAAAATGCATATGTGAAACCAATGTAAACTTTATTATGTGGACCAACTGGAGTGAATTATGCCATTCAAATTGCAGCCAAGAAAACTAGAAAACCTAAAATCATCCAAATGTGAAGTTAATTTTAAGCAGGGCTATTTTTGGGCAGGAACGCACAGGAACGGAGTTCCGGCTGGCTCCCAAGTTGGCCACACCCAGCAGAAACCCATTAGGATTGGCTACATTAGGGGTGTGTGGCCTAACATGCAAAGGAGTTCCTGCTACAAAAAAAGGCCCTGGGTTTTGACAACAAACAAGGTAAACAGAATAACAAGCAAAAGGTGGGTGTGGCTGGATAACCACACTTCTGGTAACATGGGGGTGCAGCCTAATGTGCTAATGAGCTGTGCTGTCAGGGGTGTGGCCTAATATGCTAATGAGTGTCTGCTGTTGGGTGTGGCCTATTATGCTAATGAGTTCCTGCTGGGCTTTTCCTACAAAAAGAGCCCTGGTTTTAAGGTTGCCAGGTCCCTCCCAGCTACCGGTGCGGGATGGGGAGGACTTATCAGGAATGGGAGGGAGGCCCAAGCAGCACCATCGGTGACCTGTCTGTCACTTCCAGCATGCACCAGAAGTAACATCATCATGCTGCACCATCACTGCAACACTATGGTATTTGGCCAGAAACTCTATGATAAAAATGGCTTTTACCATAGATTATGTGCCCAAATACCAGAATGTTGGCCAGACATTACCAGTGTGATAATGTCTCTTCCTGTGTGCACTGGAAGTGACATCCTCTTTCTCCTGATAAATCTGCCAGCTGATTGGTGGCAGGGGGAGGGACCTGGTGGCAGGGGACCCCTTCCTCCACCAAGGGTGTTGGCAACCCTAGCTGGTTTGTTTAGATTTTGTTTCCAGAAAGACAGTGGTTTTATTTCAATGTTTTAACATTCTGTTTTTCGATCCTTTTATTCTCTAGCTTGAATTTTAAACTGAAATGTTTTTGTTGGTTTGTTTTAAGGAATCTGTTGTCATTTACAGATGGTGTGAGCTGCTTTGGGGACACCAGTGAAAAAGCAGGATACCTGTCTTATAAATTAATTCATGAGTTATAGCATGCATCAGAACTTGCAGTTTTGTGATGATTATATTTTTACCTCAGTGGTCTTTCTTTTTCTGTGTTGTCTCCCAACTCAGCCATCCTTTTGTGGTCCCCCTTGTTACTTTTATTTACCGGGGGTATATCTGCCAATCTGGACAATCAGCTTTCTTCTGAAGTGCTAATTATAACTGGCTCTCCCATGTATTCACTGTCATCAGCCAGTGAATGATGATAGATTGTTATGGACGTATGCCCTGTTATCAGGTGAACAAATTATTTTGCCCAGGGACCAAATCAGTATAGGTACAGGGAAGGTGCTATCATATCCCTGCTGCTGTAAAGGCTATGTAACAACAAAGGAAAGGTAAGCCATCCAGCAGTAGTCCCATTTGCTACGTGGGCCACTGATGTAATCTGATGTGACCCCAATGGTTGCTGGGTCTTTGTGGGAGTGCATCACTTTTTCCCTTCTAGTCTCCACAGTAACATGGATGTGGCAGCAATTTTACCAGCATGGGGATACAACTGGGCCTTTCTTCATGACTTGGGGGGGGGCTTATATTTATACTATCCCCTTGGGATTTGTTGCTTTCATTATAACTGTTAGTGCATCATCAACCAAATGATATATTTTCTCTTGAAATAAAACTGTTTTTGGAATACCTTCTACAACAGCATCTGTTTGGTACTGACGTGGTGGTCCCCTCCTTCAAACCACATACATATTCCAAGTATTTGATAGCTCGTTTGTTGTAGATAATGATGATTGGATTTTAACCTAGTTCTGTAGTATGTTTGAACTGTAGCACTAATTTGTTTTCATTAACTATAAGTGTCCTGGCAGGCTGAAAGGTAAGATGTAAATGTTATCAGTGAATAAAACACACAAGTGTACAATATGTCAGTCCCCCATCATTTTCATTTCTGGAAATTTTACTTGTCATTTTCTCATTTAGCTGTTATCATCTGGTGTATTACAAGCAGCTTAGACACCAAGCTAGAAATTAAGATGTCTCCAGTGTGCATGAGTATCTGGATTTAACTAATCCACGCTTATACCCAAAATGAAACATTTGTTAATGCAGTTATTTTAACTAATGCAAATTGAAAAATTAAAACAGTTGGCAATATTCAGATTTTTTAAAATCTGGACATTATTCTGGTGCCTGACAGTCTGGCTAAGAGTTCAAGAGGATCATTGGGAAGGGTGAAATTGAGGAGACAACAAAGCAGCAGGTAAGTAAATGTCTAAGAAAATTCCCAATCAGAGGAGTTACACATAGGAGTTACACATAAGTCTTGCCCCAAAGAGCATTGTGGGGGTTTGTCTGCATTTCTAAAATGTTTTTGTTTGCTCACTGGCTTGGGGAAAGCTTATATATGAATCTACATAAGCACTGGTTTGTGTTTGCTGTTCTCTGTGGTATCACAACTCCTCCACACATGGCCAAATATTTGGTTTATACAGACTGGAATACTTGTTTCAGAGTCAAACTGGAAGGAAAATACAGAAAATTATATATAGAGGTCTGCATTCAGTTTATCCGAATCTAAAAAAATATTCAAAAAAATACCTTACTGGGTTGGGGTTTTTTTTGTATTTTTAAGCTAGCTACTGATATAGCTGACCCCAAAAGAAGCCACTTTTTTTTGCTTTTATTCAGACGCATTCAAGTATACTGAGAAGCCCTCTCCTCCAAGCCCTGCAGCAGTGGCAGTGTAACCTGGCAAGTGAACTCAGAACGCCTTCTGAGTTCAGTTGCTGAGTCACTCTGCCACCACCATGCTTGGAGAAGGCAGTAGGCATTTAAAGAGACCATGGTCTCTTTAAATACATACTCCTCCAAGCTCCACTATGGTTGTAGCGGTACAACTCGGCTAGTTCACTTGCCAGGTTTCACTGCCACACTTGGAGAAGGTGGTAGGCATTTAAAAAGACTGTGGTTTCTTTAATTGCCTATTGCCTCCTCCAAGCCCCACCGCTGCTGCAGCACAACTCAACTAGTGAACTGCATTCTGAGGTCACTTGCAGAGTCGTGTCTCACACTTGGAGAAGGCAGTAGGCATTTAAAGAGATCATGGTCTCTTTAAATGCCTACTTTTCCAATCCCTGCCGCCACACAACTTTGTGAGTCAACTCAGAAGACATATGCCTTCTGAGTTCGCTTGCCAAGTTGCACTGCGGTAGCAAAGCTTGGAGAAGGCATTTAAAGAGACCACAGTCTCTTTAAATGCCTTTCCCCCCTCCATTTATTTTATTTTATTGGATTTGTATCCCGCCCTTCCCACATAGCAGGCTCAGGGCAGTGAAAGCAATGGGGGATGGGGGCCCCTTCTTTGAGGGCCCATAGAATTGGACCCCCTGGTCCAATCTTTTGCAAACTTAGGGGGATTTTTAGGAGAGGCACTAGCAGCTATGCTGCAAATGTGGTGCCTCTACCTCAAAAAGACACCCACCCAGAGCCCCAGATACCCCCAAGATCATTTCTCCATTATACCCTATGGAGACCAACAGTCCCCATAGGGTATAATGGAGCCGGAAAATTTTGAGTTGCCATACCAATATTGGGATTCAGGAATACCAGAAAATACCAATATTTCCTGGGTTAAATATACCCGAACCCAAAAAATACTGATTTTTTTGCACATCCCTAATTATATATTTGCCCTCTGCTGGCAATAGTGAACTGCCACAGGTCTGGACAAACAGAGGCAGAATTTTGATTGCTTACACTGGCTGACAGTTTGCATTTGTACCCACTACCCTACTTCCTTTTTTTGCCCAACTATTCCCTGTACCTTACTCTGCAAACAAGAATTTTAACTGCTTATAAAAGGGGGAGATGCTTTGTTATAGTGGTATAAAAGCTGATAGGCAGGAAGATTTTGATAGCCAAGAGGCATCTTGATACCAAAGAGAAAGTGATGTTCAGGTAACTGATGTTACAACCGCAGGATAGTTTCGCAAGAAAATTTACAGCCAGTGTAACTCAGTTGATCTCCACTGCCATTTTACAGAAACAGGTATCTGTACATACATATAAATAAGCCTGATAGTAGACCTGACAGAACAGCTGCCAAATGTTGATGGCAGCACATTTATTTAACCTGTATGCCCCATATTATTTGTCTGTCAAGGGTTTGATCAGTTTTATCATAGCAGAAGCTTACCAAATCCATTGCCAATCTGACAGTAGTCCAGATAATTGTTTCAATGTCTCAAGGTGCAGCAGCGTTTCTGACAGATAGCTGAAACTGCTATTAAATCAAAAGAGATACCCAATTGTTGCTGAACACAGAGAGCATAGAGCTAACCAAAGGGAGTTACACAAGGATACCACTGACATTATAATGCAGACTCGCATAATTTTTAGGAAAGAGCACAAAGCATGATGTGCAGATCAGGGATGTCCATCCACCCACTGGTTTGACTCACATCCTGCTCACCAGTCACAATCAAGGAACCAATCATTCACCAAGCTAACCACAAGTGTTCAGTGAATTTGTGTGCTTATTTGAATGATTACATTGCGTTCTCATAGCTGCTGCTGCTTGCCACTCACATGCTGCCCCCACCACCCTCTGTCACCACTCTAATTGTTAAAAAGCACATAGTTAAAAGGGGGGAAATCCATTCGAAATTGTTACTATTTACAACTTTAGATGTCTCTATGTGCCTTTGGTGTCTGCCAGTGAACCTACCTCATCTTGACCAATCATGGCATGCACAAATGTGGCTGACTCAGCAGGCACAAGAAGTAGGGAATGTATTGTATGCAATGTTGGTCATTTAAAAGAAGCATCCAATTCCACAAGTGTAAAATTGTAATGATTCCATGCTTTACAAGTAGGTCAGTTTAATGACCCAGTCATGACCCTAGGAGATATGCACCTCTTCTCTAATAACTGAGAAGACTTAGTTTGAAGACTGTGTAAGTGCAAAAGCAGCCACAAGCTGCAACTTACTTATTACTAATGCACACCATGGCCCCGTAGCACAAATGGCTACTGTCCAAACATAAAGCTTCTTGACAACATCTTCAAGACCAATTTCAACCAGTACGACTGAGGCAAACCAATCAGGAACTCACTTTGTATGTAAGCAATGAAGTTCAGTCAAAGTAAGTACACCTGGGGAGCGTGTTCATGTCAACGTTTTCAGCATGCTTGGTCCTGATAGCCAATTCGACAACCTTGGGAAACAGCGCGTCTCAAGCCAATCCAATGCCAGCATTTGCCCAGGCTGTTAGCTTTGATCTGTTGCAATTTCCTCCATAGTAAGTAAGGCAACAAGAAAGTCCTAAATATACCATTGAAAATGTTAAATGGTTTCTTGTAGTCATAAGCCTTAATATAATTTTTTTAGCATAAGATAAATCATACTCTCTTGCAGTTCCTGTGGGGATAATGTAAGCAGCACAATGAGGCCAGCCACAACCAGGAGGGAGAGTTTTGCATGCCGGGGATACCCCAGCCATACAGAAACAATGAGATTTCAAATTAAGCTCAGAAAGGAAGGAATAACTAAAGCATGCAGAGAAGGTACTGAACCCATCCACTTCCAACAAATCCTGCCGGCATGAGAACAATGCAAGCCCAGGCTCTGAACAGTGGCCACTAAATGGAAGGGGAGCAAGTGGCTTGTGTGCTCAGCTCCAAAACATATGAAACTGAGGTTCCTCGGCCCTTCTTGGGTGCTCCCGCTGCCCAAAGACAAATGCTGAGGGGGACCTGCCTCATAGCACTAGGTTACAGAGAGGCAGGCAGAGGCAGAAGCGGGGCTCCCTCCCCATTCAGCCTCCTTGCCACGTCCCCTTCCTGAGAGTGGCAAAATCAGTGAAACTGAAAGGAGAAAGAAAGAAGAGATTTGCTCTGCCCTGAAAATCTCCCACTCGAATTGTAGCTGTTTCAGAAGTGCAGAAAGAAAAATAAACCTTTTCTTATGTCCTCCACACTGATCTTCTTTCCAAGGAACACAAAGATGCTGACAAAAATGGCAGCCCTGTGACAGGTTCTTCCAGTTTCTCAATATATTATTCCATGCCTTGATGCCATTACACGATGCATTTCCTCACCAGTGGGAGCCGACAGATTGAAAGTGCACAGAATAAGGGCACTGAAATATTCATGTTTCATATCATTGGCGCAGGATGACAACATTTCCACCATCACTGGCCCCAAGGTAACATGTTAGTTTGTTTTAGACAGTTTATATGTTGACTTTGCACCTTCCCAGGTCCCCAAATGCAGCAAATGATTCAAAATTAAAAGTACACAACAATTAAAAACCAGTTAGAATATCAAAGACAATCAGATAAAACAAAGCAAAGGCAGTATCTGCTACCCCTTCATTCTACTCAGCTGAGCCTCAAAAGTCTTCTGGAATAGGAGTGTCTTCAATTTGGACCGGAAGGCCTCCAGGAATTGTACTGATCTCACCTTCTGAGGGAAAGCGTGTCATAGTCTGGAGGCAGTTGCTGAAAAGGTTCTCCTGTGAATTCAGTGAACTGCAGCTTGGAGAGGAATGGCTCCCATAGAAAAACTACATTTGTTGACCCCAGCGCTTGGGCAGATTAATATACACAGGTTGATATGGGGTATCTGTGCTATTTGTTTGAGCGCACAAATTGAAAACTTAATCAAAAGGAAGAGGGGTCAGTCTCAGGGAGAGGATGTGGAGTCTTATACAGGTCAGAGGGAAGCAAACAGGTAACACAAGACAGTGAAACTGAACTATTCAATGGCAACACTACAGCAGCAATTTACATATGGCAAATCAGTAAAAACTATTCTCTTTGCACAATAACAGTGTGCAGTTGAATTTCTTCATGCTAAATATCCAATTAAAGTGACTTTTAGTCCAAACTGTGTTCCTTGTATGTGGCTTGTCCAGAGAAACCAACCCACAGAGAAAAGATAGGTGATGGGTTACCCCAAAGGGGATAAAAAGGTGCAGTGGGATAAGCAGGAAGGGTTTTTGTAATGCAAAAGGAAATAGTCCCTAGCTGGGTGAGGATGCAGTTGGCTGTAGGGCTAGCTGGCAATACCGGGGAAGAAGAAGCTAAGAGAAGGGGAGTGGAAATAGAGTCATGGGCTGTCCAATTGGGAAGGGAAGCAGAATGGGAGAGAGAAAAAGCATACTTTGCCTGTCTTGATGAAGAGGCTCCAGTGATTTCATGCTTGTGGTGCTGGAGAGATCTAGAGTAGAAACATATCCAAGATGGTGTGGGGGTGATCCTCTAATATCAGCCTTAGAAGAAGACTCTGGTGCAGAGCCAGCTACAAAAAGGGAGGACTTGAGATGCCCTTCTTACGCACCTAGATTTCCCTGGGCACAAATAGGGATACATTAGTGCAGATTTAGGAACTGTAATGGTGTTGGCCCAAGACTGCAGAATCTGACTGCCCATTGGTGGAATTCAAGTTTTACTGTGATTTAGGATCTAAGATCCCATTGCTTTGACAGTCATAGGACAGACTAAACTTTATATTGTAGGGGGTACCAGAGAAGAGTACCAGTGTGAAATTACGGTGAGAGGAGATCAGTCTGATTGTAGATGCTTGATTTAGGATGAGTAGTGGACATTACTCATACTGGCCGATAATGGCCAGGGCCACGGCCCTTCCTGGGTTTGAAGATTTTATTGTGAGGGAGATCTTGTGAGCTTTGATTATTATCCTCGTGCATTTGGGTTCGTATCCATGGAGAGGTGTGTATGTGTGAGGGTCTTTGGAGGGTCAGAGCCTTGATTAATGTCCTCAGGCATTCCCAGGCAGCTGAGTTACTTCCTCTTAACCACTGGGTGGGCGGCAGCTAAGACTTAAGGGTCGAGAGCTCACCTTGACCACGGTGGGACTCGAACAGATGCTCAAGTAGATGTTAATGCAGGTGTTATACTCCCTGCGCCACCGTTCTGTCCTCTAAATTATGTTGTAATTTGAACATGAGGCACAAACGCAATGGCTATTATTCTTCAGAATATTAAGAAAATCCCTAGAGAATCAAATCTGTCTTAGAAGTAAGGATGTACTTTGAGAACAACTCCTGTGTATTGATAGGAAAACTTTTGCAATCCTTGTCATTCTGCAAGGCCATTGACTGGCTGTAATTATATTATCTTGTTCATTTTCAAATAAACACAATTATGAAGCCATTTGTCATCCTTGAAACAAATGGAAAGGCACAGAAAGTCTTTGTTTCATTGGCTGAAACAGATGAGGTAGAACTGGAAATGTCTGGAGAATGAGACATTTGTCTGCACTACGTGTGGCAACAAAAACATACTATGAATGAACTCAGCCTTGATATGTTCCTAAAAATGCAGAATCCCAAGGAAGATTTTAGTAATCAAAAGGATGCATAACAGCCCGGTCCTTTCATGTGCATCTGTCATCCAACTGAAGATTTAGTGCAATATCATAATGTATGGTTTTTGGACCAATGCAACCACAAGGAATCCATCAATGTTCCCCTCAAAATGAAATGTATGGGAATTAGTTAAAGACAAGCAAGTTCCCTACTTGAAAACATTCTTCTTAGAACTAAAATATCTGTCATGCAGCACCTTAGAGACAAGTGAATTTATTGGGGCATAAGCTTTCATGACCCAGAGCCCACTTCATCATATGTACTTCTCAGAGTTGACACCAAAAAGCGTGAAAATACTGTTGCTGAGGAGGGTGAGGATAGCAACGTGAGTAATATCGAGAGTGATAAAAAAATGCACAAGATCAAATTTTAAAAATACACAAGATCAAACTAAAAGCAAGGGCAGAACGAATTTTTAAATTAAAATTCTGGGAGATAAAATGGGCTATGAAAAGAGAAAAGTTTATCCTTGGAATAAGAATTCAACTCCCAAAATGTTTTGTTTATAGATTTAGATAAACCACCAGTGTGATTGGGAGACATCAGGTCATGAATGCAACAAACAACTACTGATGTGTTTTAGGAATTGCTCTCTCTCAGTAAGGGTTTGTTGCATACCATAAAAGAATGATAGAAAAGACTGACATTCAATGGAAATGAAGAAGTATAGAATTTGTTTAACAAAAATAACGGAAGAACAGCATCTTTTGTTCAAAGGCAAGATACAGTACAGCTGAGTTTACTTCTTGCAAATTGTTAGGACTCTTATATTAAGACATGTCTTTCAGTGTACAAAAGACTTTGATCTTAGAGCTATAACTTTCAGCTTTTGTTCCACTGAGAACTGCTTTCCAGCTATTTGACTTTTCTGAGAATTAATCTTGATAAAATCTTAAGTAAAGTTGAGAGGGAAATTCCACAGCATTCTATAGCAATGATGATACAATCATTAAGGAAGTTCAATACATTTGTTTTACTGTTTGTTTTTATATATAGTTTTATCTACTTTTTTACAGTGCATTGTAACCCCTTTTCGTTTACTATAATAGTTTAAATCTGTTTCTTCATTTCATTATCACTGCACTTTTTTGCATAAAAATGACAAAAAGAGGCCTTCTCTGATAAAGAATTCCAGTGTTATATAATGTTATTTCCGTGAATGGTTTCTGTGTCATATTGCAATATATCGCTTCAGCAAAAGAGGAGGAGGTGGGGGCGGAGCTGCCTTAAGAACCCTGCTGGCTCTATCCTCATGCATCCAATATCACCCCCTGCCTCCTCCTCTTCCTTCCAGGGAGGCAAAGCCCACTCCCTGCACAACAGCCTCTTTGTGGCTCCATGTCGGGCACAACACCCAGATTTCCTTCAGATGTAGTGGTCATGATGGGCTTCTTCATTTCTGAATCAGAGACCACACTGTTTTACAGCTTTCCTGACCAGCCTGAAAACAGGTGCAGGGGTTAATCTGGAATTCAAACATGAGATGTAGCATGTAGTCTTAAGTGTGCATTCTAATATTCTAATCTTCACAAGAGACATTCGCATGACAATATGTCTTGCTTTTTCCCTCAGGTTGGTATTCACACTTCAGATATAGACCTGTATTCTAAATATGTGTCCCAAGTTTCCTTCTGATATCTCAACATTCAGAGGCATTATCATGTTACAGACACCCTGGGAAGCTAAACCATGTGAATGAAAGCACAGGTTTCACTGCACTCAGCCAACCAGAACAGACTAGAGTATCAGCCCCACCAACCCATCGTCTTCTCACTGAGCATTTTGCACAAGACCATGTAAGAGCTTGGGCTTTCATGAGACTATCACAAGATTGTTCTTTGAAATGAAGCAAATAGGTTGACCTCTGTGCTCTTATTTATCCCACTCTTTTGCCGTAAGAAAGGAATTAATCTTGGTGCAGAATACCTCAAGAATGAACTGGCCAATGCTAATGGATTGTCTGAGAAAATGAATGCGTGGGGGGGGGGCTTGTTCAGTTCTGTCTCTTCTGTCTCTTTAAGTCATACAACCAAAGGAAAACAGACTATAAAGAATTCCAGTTCACTATATCTTTATCACTGCCTGCAGAAACGTGTTTTTCTTACCACCTGCTAAGTAATCATTTAAACCTCCTGTCTGAAGGAGAAATATGTCGCCTGCAAAAAAAAACAAAAAAAAACTGCCTCAGCATTTCCTTACAGTTTCCAAGATCTTTCTCTCCTCGTAATACTCTTACCTTCCAGTTGCTACCTCTCATGGCCTTTACAGTGTTCTTTTAATTAGGTCGCTATACCATCTCATTTAAAATAAGCTGAACAAACGTGGCAAAGGATGTAAATATGCAGAGCGAGATCTCACAGCCTGTCTAAAAACAGACATTTCAAAGTCGTTAACCAAGGCCTCGCTGGTAAAGTGCCAGTCCTCCGAGTCCCAAAACTTTGAGAAAGTGGGCAGTGGAGGCAGCGCCCTTGAGCAAATGAGAAAACACTTCTGCTCAGGCAAGGGGAGGCCACAGTCTTGGCAGAATGCCCACTGCAGCCTTCCATGTTGTTCCCAAGGGTAGCCTGGCACTCAAGAACAGTTCTTGGGGTGGTGTGTGGGGCTGTAGAAGAAAGGAGGAAGTGAGAAAGGTCTCTTCGCTTAGCAGTGGTCTACTTGCAGTACTTGCTCATTTGTTTCAATGAAGGAAGAGGCAGCTCAGTTACAGGGAGGACTAGAGCTGGCCCAAGATTTATTTTAGCATCTCAGGTGAAAAATCCAAGTGGAAACTTCATTTTTAAAAGCACTATAAATCTACACCAAATTGTGCTTATTCCAATCTAACCACCAGTCAAATAAGCAGGCTGAAGTTTTTGAAATGTCCTTTGCGTCCTGACCTGGATAGCCCAGGCAAGCCCAATCTCATCAGATCTTGGAAGTGAAGCAGGGTCAACTCTGGCAAGTGCTTGGATGAGAGACCTCCAAGGAATACCAGAGGTGAGAAGTGGGGGCAAGCTTTATTCAGCCACCTCTCTGAATATCTTCCAGTCACCAGAGGTCACCATGACTTCCAGGTGCACACACACTCGCATGCACACATGTACATATTAAAAAATACCCCCCCAAAAAAAGAAAGAAATGTCCTTTGCAACTCTAATGTGCTTTACATGGGACTTCCTTTGAAGACTCGCTTGGCAGCAGCAGTTCTTTTAGAATGTAGAGGCAACAAGAATGTTGACCAGTGGAAATGGGAAGGAATGTGCTTAAACAGACCCACTGGCCATTGACAGGCACTATTTTAAGTGGTGTTTCCTATTTTAAGGCTCCACCTGGACTGAGACTGGGGCATCCCATAGGAATCTACTAATTGTTGATATGTCCCCCAGAAGCCTTGTTCAGCATATCCCCAACCTTTGGGGATGAGATGGGTTGTGACCTCAGATAGAGTCTTGTCTGTTGTGGCACCTTGCCTGTGTAATTTCCTTCTTGCAGTCATTTGCCTGGGGTTTTACATTACTGAATTTCAGGCATCCAGTGAAAACTTAGTTTATTATCAATGTGACATACAATTGGAGGAGGCTGCTGCCTTCTGCTGATGCTTTTACCTGAACTTTGGCTTATTGATTTCATTTATTTCTCCTTTTGACTTTATTAGTCTATGTTATTGCTTACAATTGAAAGATTTTAAAAAAATTAAACTTTGGAAGCAACCTCAAGAACCCACGAGATGACAGGCAGGGTGGATATATTTTAAATAAATAATTATTGCCATCAGTGTATCAAAAATAAGTCTTCCATAGCCACTGGCTAAGCTGCTTGGTTTTTCGTTCAGCAATTAAAAAACAATTGCCAGCACACAAGACCAATGGATGCGCTATTGGAGGAAGGGGTTTGAGCTGAGAAGGACAAAGCAGCACTTTTGAAGTGTCTGTCAAGTAGAAGGCCATTTGTGTGACAGCTGTGTATGAGAATGGCACATGAAAATAATAAGTGATACATGAGTAACTGGCCATAATTTGCTGCTATTCAAAGGATGTCGAACTTCACATCATGACACGACCAGACATGTTAGGCAATGACAAGATGTCCTAGCAGTCAGACAATCACTCCTGACTGTTAGCCGAATTGCTTTATTTACAGCAATAGGCAATTTATAAACTGGTTCTTGCCAACTATACCAAGGTCCTGTTCCCACCAAGGGTTACCAGAGAAGGAGTCAAGGCTGGTGTTGTTAAAATAAATGTCTTTTACTTGAAGAATATAAATCTCATACAAACAATACTGATGCACTCACACATTCAATCAAGTTCCTCAGAAATACAGTATTAAAATAAGCACGTTTGCATTAGCAGCTGGGGGTGATGATGGGTGATACTTATCTGTCTTCTCAGTTTGGTTGTTCCAATGAAGAATGGATGGGGAGAAAATAGAAATCTAGGAAGTTCAAACACACGACCAGAACCAGCCAGCACGTGTGAGTCTCTTGACTGCAGATCAAGAGATCAAAGTAGAGGCAAGGGTTTGGGGATAGCAAGTGGGACTCAAGAGGAGTATAAAGCAGACGGGGGTTGTTGCGGGGGTTGCTAGCTAGGAAGGGCCAGGTGAATGGTCCTTACCTTTTATAGGTGGTCCATTGGGTGGGAGGTAACTGTTTCAACCTGTGGACCCACCTACCTATTAGTCCGTCCCAAAACTAATCCTATTGGTTACCTATAAGAGTGGGAGGTTACCTAGAGGGGTGGCCAATATTGAATTCTAATACCTTACTCAAGGAAGACATCTGGGCAGGTGTGAAACCTTGGCATCAAGATGCTTCATTGAAGTGTAGATAGAAGGTGGCCATTTCATTGTAAACCAAATGTCCATCTGGCAGGAAATACCAAAGCAGGAACAAAGCATGGATGTGTTGTACGTGATCACAACTAGATCTGCAATGGGGGCTGTCTCTTCTCAAAGCTGTTGTTTCTTGCTGCTCACAATAATGGAGGTGTGTGCTCCTTCACCAGGCTGGTAACTGTGTAACTGGAACCTTATTCACGTGTAAGGCTTGTGCAGGCACCTTCTATGTGTTGCATCACAACAGGTGACTTGGAATGTACAGTTCTCTGAGCCTATGTGTGTGTGTGCACAGTCCATTGTGTGTAGCAGTAAATATAAGTTCATAAAGCAAAATGTCAAGTTCATTCTCTAACATGACTTCCATTTTCCTGCAGGTCAAACTTCAGCAGTAACCTTGGACACTCAGTGTTCCTGCTAATTCACTGTTCCCCCTGCCCACTATTTTGGATGTGCCACTTCCTTTCAACCCTACCTAACAAGGACTATTCATTTGTTTAGTATATTCCTATCCCACTTTTCTCTCCAAAAGGGACCCAAAGCAGCTTACAAAAAATACACTTTTCAACAAGTTTACATAAAGCACAGCAGAACAAAAGACAAAAAATAAGAAGACATCCTGGGTTGGTGTCCACCCCGCCATAGGCAATTGCTCATGGGCAAGAACCCTTTGACCCATGTACAAGGGCTTGCACCCCTGACAACACCCAGGTTTTAAGTACATGCAACAGGAGAGAGAGAGAAATACTCAGCCTAGATATTTCAAGCTGACGATCATTCCCTGTCCAGCTGAAGAGTCTCTGACCTAGAGTTGCCAGATGCCCCCTGGCCACCGGCAGGAGATGCTAGGGTAGGGTTGCCAGATCCAGGGTGGGAAACTACTGGAGATTTGGGGGTGGAGCCTGGAGAGGATAGGGACCTCAGTGGGGTACGCCATAGAGCCTACCCTCTAAGGCATCCATTTTATCCAGGGGAACTGAGCTCTGTAGTCTGGAGATGAGCTATAATTTCGGGGGATCCCCATGTCCTACCTGGAGGATGGCAGGCCACACCTTCCTATTCTCTGCCATGACAATTTCATTCTTCTGAATAAGGCCTTCTATGGGTGCCACCCTTCAAATGGACAAGATCAGCAACTACCCATCCACATGCATTCTTTGTTGTAGCCCCCACACTTCTGGCTTTCCACAAACTGTGTAAAACAGAACTGTTCAGGAGGGCATTTTTATAAAGGAAATAGGACAGCATTCTAACAGAATGATTCAGGAAGATGCTTCAGTACAAGGAATGGGACTGTGGACAAACTACTAATATGTATTCTAACACTGTATGTTTTTATCCTGCTCTAACTGAATACCACATATTATTTATGTAGTAACATTTCTTGCATTGCTTAACATGTCATGTTCAATACTTGTGCTTTGTTTCAGATCTCTGCAATCCCAGTGCTATTACACTGATTATCAGCTGTTTCCTCGTTGTATTGATTGCACTGACTTCCATTATGTAATCTGCCGTGTCTCAGTGAGAAATAACATGAATTTTAAAAGGTTGGAACCTCACCAAAACAAAGGTGACTTGAGTGTCATTCTGCGTATCTATCACATTTTTTTATTTCAGTCTGCCCCCAGAAGAGGGCATGCAACTGACATTCCAACTGCCTTGCGGGGAGGGGGGTGAGTTTGAGGTGTGGAATGCAGTGAAGTCCAATCAGCTTCCATATGCAAAAGACCTTGAAGGTTCCATATGCAACTGACATTCCAACTGCCTTGCGGGGAGGGGGGTGAGTTTGAGGTGTGGAATGCAGTGAAGTCCAATCAGCTTCCATATGCAAAAGACCTTGAAACGCTGGGCGGGACTGCACAAAGCAGCCAGTCAACCCAGCCAGCGTCTTCTGACTGACAGTTCAAGCGTCCATACACTAAAGGAGTGCATTTTAGAACTTTGGCACCCACTATTCAATTATATATAAGGAGAGATTCGATTTGCTATCCCGCCCTAACCCCTAAGGGTCTCTGGGCGGCTTACAGAGAGTGCTAATCACATTTTACAGAATCTAACCTAGGGCCACAGACATACAGGGGTGGTGACTACCCTACCAGGCACCCTTTTTGCGGCGGATCTTCGGTTGTTGTCTTGTTCTTGCAGGCGGTAGTCAGCGGCGTCCTTTCTGGTGCTGGACTTTGGAGTTCCCTTCTTCCGGCTGTAGCAATTCCATTTCCAGGCCTTTGCACCTTGTTGTGTTTTTAACTGTTTTATCGGTTTTAATATTTGTACAATATATTTTTATATATGACTGTAAGCCGCCCTGAGCCTGCCTTCGCGGAGAGGGTGGGATATAAATTAAATAAATACATTTATTTATTGTGTTTACCTTTGTTGTAAGCCACCCTAAACCCTGCTTGCAGGGAAGGGCAGTCTAAAAATCTAAATAAATAAATAAATTTCACCCTTCCACCAATGAGATCAGGGTGCCATGCGTGGTTCTTTCCTCTACTTTATGTTGACAATAATTCTTGGAATTATAGATAGGCTGAGAGAGAGTGACTAGCCCAAGTCCACCCAATGAGCCTCATGGCTGCGTGGGAATCTGAACCCATGTTTCCCCAGTTTCAGCCTGCCACTATACTACAATGACTTTCTCAATATAAAATGACAAATTTGGGGGTTACCAAAGGGCAACCTAGCTTAACTGCCTGTTTTTCTCCTTTGAAGGGAAGACCAGCCCTCCACAAACCTGGCTACATAAGTCTAACTAATGTACCACAGAAAATACCTCCAGAGACCTCAAGAAAGTGAGCCAAGACATCCGCAACATAGGAGTAGATAAGGAGAGGGGTTAGTGTTAATATCCAGTGTAGCTACCCAACACAAGACCTTACTGGCCCCAACTATAAATCTTGAGTGGAAAAATCTTTTCTCCCAGTAGATAATATAACAGCCACCAATCTATACAACAGTATAATGTCCTTTTTATGGCCATTCCTGATGTCCCTTGATCTGGAAGGCAGACTGATCAGTGAAACATAAGCAGAGTTACATAGGCTGTGTGTATGAAAAAATAGGCAGTACTCCCATGGGTTCCCAACACCAGCTAAACAGGGAAGAACACAGGCCACTCGATGATGCAACAATGAATAATGGAGGAAGTGGAATCTTACTTGCTCCCCTGTAGAGAAACTCAAAAATAAATTCATAATCTCCTAGCAACTGCCCACAACTCCTTAGGGAGGCACAATTCATTCTTCAAAAGCTATGTCTGTTTATGGTGTACTGTTGTTAACTATTGTTAGCACTTTAAGCAAATATGTATGAGTGTGTCTGGATATAATAAAATACCTTCAGTCCATCTGATCACTCTACAGTTGCTGTTTTTCACTGGTGACAAAGATGGTGCAGTAGTTTCCATAGCTGTGTTTCTGCCAATAAACATTTACTAACCCAGAATTGCCTGAAGAAGAAATTCAACTGGTGCCATTTCCTCTATCATAGGGCTACCTGTAGAATAACAACTGGGTTTGTCAGAGCAGCATGGGATGCCAAGGGGCAGATAAAAGACACATTATTCAGCAGAAGGAATGAGGTACTGTGCCAAGCACTTAATGCATTCTGATCCATACTGTTGGATATGTTCCTATCTCATTGACATAACACAACTGGACAAGCAGAATATCTTCCTCTGCTCAGACTGTTGTGGAAGCCAAGATCTCTCCAATTGTTCAATAATCTGTGTAATTCACAAGTGAGAACATACATTAAACATCTTGAAAAGAAGTAAAGTGCTTGCCCCTTTTGACTGGTGCACAGGCAACAGAAGCTAGCAGAGGAACTATTATCTTTCCAGTATTTAACACAGATCCTAAAGTATTTAAAGTTCCAGACAATGGTACTTAGCTCAAGTTACAAACCTAAGGATGCTTTCCAGAGAATAAGCCTTATTGAGTAACATGGGACCTGTTTAGGATTGCTTTGGCCCCGGTCACACTGGGGGAAATAGGCGCAGCCAAAGTGCGGCTTTTTTGAGCCTCACCAAAAGAGACGCGCGGCGGCGGGATCAGACAGATCCCCCCAGCCGCCACACAGGTCCTCCCCGGCAGGATCAGATGCCGGGAGAAAGCCACAGACCGAAGAGTGAGGTCAGCCCGCTGCCCATGCGTGTGCATGCGCAGTGTTTTGCCCGGAAGGGACAGATCGGGGACGGGTGTGCGCCGCTTCCCAGATGTTGCAGTGTGATCACGCCCACTTGATGCGCCCCCGATCAGTCCCTCTCGCGTGGCAAATCCTCCCGTGTGACTGGGGCCTTTGTCAACCTTCCAAAGGTCTTTTGGGGCTTTCACTGCTGGTTGATAAGAAGAAATTCAACAGGCGTCCCCGTTCTTATCATAGGGCTGTACTGAAGGGTTAGAATGTATTCACTGTGCCTCCGCCATGTGGTTATGTAAAATGCAGAAGCATTTTTTCAAAGCCAGGGGCTGAACACTTAGAAACCAGTAGTAAATAATGTGATACTAGAGGGTTCACAAACAATTAATTCTGGCAGGTATCAAGGCGCTGTTTTGACTGCCAGATGCCATTAATTATGACATCTTCACATTCACATCTGGTGGGGTTAAAACACGACCAAAATAGCTTTGGTGATCATGTCCAAATGGAATATTCTATTTTCTTTCTCTTCCTAAATGCCCCTGTCTCTTTGCAATGACTGCCTTGGATTTGGGTATATGGAAGCTCTGGTGTGAGTCTTTCAGCAGCATAATTGCCTGAACACCCCACCTGAGCTCTATTGTGCATGAAAATAGCAGAAAGAGGCTAGGAATGTCCCAAAAGAAGCACTCACAACTTTACCTCCATCCCAAATTGCACTCATTGCATTTATCATCCTGGAAACTGTTTCCCTGTGAATAAAAAGAACTGACATAGCCAATGTTATTTGAGAGAACAGCCTCCAAAACACATGGTCTCATTCTACCCCCATTTCACACCACACCTGTAGCTGAGCCAGAGTTCAAATATGCAGAGACCTTGTGAAGACAGTTTTTTAATATACTGTGAGGAAGAACTGACAGCTTTGTTGGGTTTTGAATTAAAAATGAAGACAGTCAAAAAAATACCTTTCTGAAATGCAGGTCTATATTACATTCCTCAGCGAAAGTATATATTTACTAATAAGGCCAGCAGAAATCACCTACCAGCCTCCAACAGAATCTACCAGCTAGCCTAGTACACCCATTTGAGAAACTAAGGACCTCCCCTTCAGCTGCTGTACCTGAAGAGGTGCCCTTACCCCACATGACTGCCACATAAACATGGACTGCCTTCTAGCCATTTCTTTAGCAGACTATGGCACTCCACACATACCTATGTATATAAAGTGCTGTCAAGTTGCAGTTGACTTATGGCGACCCCAGCATGGGGCAAATGAGAAGTAGAGATGGTTTGCCCCTGTCTTTCTCTGCAGAGCCTTTCTTTTTTTATTTATTTATTTATTTACATGTGATTTATATACCACCCATGACCCCTAGTGGGTCGGTTCACAGAGTACTACTACAGTGTAGTTGATGCCTATCTAGGGCCACAATGCAGTGAGGGGAAGGGGTATCCTACCAGCACCCTTTTTACGGCATAGTCTTCTGCTCCGGCAGCTTTGTTGTTTTTCCCGCGATTCGGATGGCTGTCAGCCAGACTTGAGCAGGCTTTTTCTTTTTGATGTTCTCTCCTTCGGAGCACCGCATCTCAGGCGCAGCTTTGCTGCCAATGTCCCAACGGCTCCTGCCATGCTGTGTCCCACGTCATCACGTTGCTCCGGCTCCAACTCCGCCTCCGCTCGGTCCGGCTGCTGCCTTCCTGGGTCGCTCTCTGCCGCCATTTCTTTCTTGCCGTCACCGCCGCCGTTTCTCCTTTTCCTCGCCGCTGCCGATCGCCTTCCCAGCACAGAGCCAGGAGGAGGGTGCCCCCTGCCACCTAGGGCAGGTACCCATTCCTCTGTTGTTATTAGAGCTGCTGGGTTGGCGGGAGCTGGGACGGGGGACGGGGGCTCAACCCGGCTGCGGTGGGGATTCGAACAGCCTTTATGGCTGTTAGCTACAGATGTTAACCGCAGGCGTCATATTGCCTGCGCCACCGCTCCCTTTCTGAACTGGCACTGGTGGTTACCCATCTAAGTACTGACAAGCTTCCAAGATCTGACGAGCGGGCTATACAAGATTGGTGCCTTCCCTCCCCACACATGCCTACCAGAACTTTCCTGTTTTATTAACATGTGTAAAGGCTACACAAGCTGGAAGGTAGCTCTTCAGTTTTCTTTCCCTTTTATATTATGTATTAAAACTCCTTTGCTTCTATACAGGTGTGATAGAAATTCTGATACTTCCAGCTATGTGGAAGCATTCTAAAAATTGTATCACTGTGACTGCCAGATTCAAAAAAATGACGTGTGGGAATCAGACTTCAATCAAGCTTTAGCTGAAAATGGGGAAAGAGGAGGATGTTGTAAACCATTGTCTCCTGCTGTCTCCGAACAAGATGACTTTCATCCCATTCATTCCATTTCTACTGTTTTTGTACTGTCAGTCATCAGTCCAAACCCACTTTGGAGAGGTAACGGTAATGGTTCCCTTGCTCGAAAGCCAGTCAAATCCTACTCTAGGGTTGCGATGCTCATCTACATTTCAAAGCTGAAGAGCCAGCACTGTCCAAAGACATTTCCGTGGTCATGTGGCTGGCATGACTAAACACCAAGGCGCATGGAACGCTGTTACCTTCCCACCAAAGTGGTACCTATTTATCTACTTGCAATTTCTTGCTTTCGAACTGCTAGGTTGGCAGGAGCTGGAACTAGAGACGGGAGCTCACTCCGTCTTGCAGCACCCGGGTCTCGAACTTTGGAGAGAAAGAAAGGCAAATTGAGAGAATAACCAAGGCATTTGGGAGCATCGCTCTCTGTAAGGGCTCTCCTCATAATTCTCCTTTGTAAGCCATATCTGTGTTCCCAGCTGTCTAATTAAAGAAGCAGACATGAGCCACCAGCAATATATGGAAGCTGGAATTAACATTTATGTAAGATTGCACTGTTATTCCGATGCAGCATTAGTCTTCAAGCAAATGACTCCAGCAGACTCTTGGTTCAAACCACATCTCTGCCAAACCTCACTTAGCAGTGCAGTCCTTAGAAGGGTCTCACTCTGATTAGGGTTACATTGCAGGGGACCTTACACAAACCACTTTCTTTCAGCCTCCAGCCCCTATCTGCAATATGGGCATAATGGTACCATGCTACCTTATAGGGCTGTTGTAAGGATTATAAAAAGACAAGTGTGTGTGAAGGACTTTGGATGCAGAAAGCAGTCTGTAAATGCAAACTAGGACTTCACAGCTTAATCTGTCAAATGTCCAGGATGACTCAAAATCAGATGGATACAGTTATCACCTTTGCTAAACAGAATAGATTTAGACCACAAATGCTGCTGTTGCATTCATAACAGAGACAAAAGATTGTTCCTTTTCCCCCCAGATCTGTTTCCCCCCCCTTCTTTGGTCACTATAATGTTCCCTCTAAGCTGAGTTAGTATGAGCTAGCTCACAGTTCTTTAGGCTCCAGGTCAAACATTTTTGTCTTAGCTCAGGAAGGATGGCTCCAGAGCAAACTAATTTATGCAGTAGCCAAATTGCTTGCTCACAACTTTAATGCCAGTAGCTCACAAAGTAGAATTTTTGCTCACAAGACTCCACAGCTTAGAGGGAGCATTGCATCTGTTTTACATTCCTAGTGTTACAACACATCTTGATAACTCCACTTGGGTTGTTTCAGCCTTCAGTTTCTGGGAAAGCATCATGAGGTTACAAATGAAGCTGTATAGCTGTTTTGGAAGAATGCAACATAAGGCTGCAATCCTATGTGTGCTTTACATGGGAGTAAATCCCTTAGACATCAGTGAGACTTGCAGCTGACTAAAATGTGCTTAGGGCTGGGCTGTACAGCTGCCTCCAATACATTCCTACCTAATGGGAATTACTTGTGAGTAAATGTAACTAGAATGAGGCACAAATGTATTTTTAACAGGCACCCTTTAATTTATCCATAAGGGGTGAAATTCATCTGATTTGGAAGTTGCAAAACTACCACAAGCCTTACAGCAGGCTAAAGCTTTAGAACTGGGTTTTTAGACCAGCCCGTTTAAGTGATGCCCAGCATGGTTGGTGAAGCTTCCACCAAGTTGTTTGTTTGGGGAGGGCATCGATGTGACTAGCCATTTGAGTGCTTCGACAGCCCATAAGGATACAGAGTGAGCAGTTTGCCACCTCCTGACTCAACCTACATTTCATATAGTTTTGATGACAAGTTACTGGATATGAACTTACCATTCCCAAGGGCATGAACGGCACTCCACATATCCCATACAAAGGCATTCGCCCATGAATCCCCACAGTTCACTACCATGTTTAAGGTCCCAGAACAGGAGAAAGCAGCCGACAAAGTACTATTTGGTTGTGCAGCTCTCTGAATATATGCAGCGTTTTCTAAAACATCACTTCAATGCAGTTGGACTTTGGGTGAAAATATATTTTAGTTCTGATGTTTCTAGGAGCACCCAATCAAAACAAGGCCATGCTGGAATATTGCCAAGCCAAAAGCAGATGTTCTGGTAGTTGCATGTGAATGCCTTGTTTCCTCCCCCCCCCTAAAGTTTAAATTATAATTGTACAAGTGGGCATCTGCAAGACTCATGGGGGAAATCACATCCCCACCCCCCGTTTTGCTCACTTGGCCGTCTGCCAACCTGCAGCGCTACCGCTTCCTTTGGCTTGGCTCAAGCAGCGGCTAAGGCTTCCCCTCCTCCCTCCCCATTAGCAGCAGAGGGGGGGAGGAACCTGCAGGGGAGGGAGAATCCTATTCCCCTTCCTCTCCCCACACTCTGCCTGCCCCCCTCCCACTCTGCCATTGCCAGCACTTTGCCCACATACACCACCCTCCCCCTCTGCTCTGCTCCATCCCCTGCTCTCCGCCCCCCCTTTCCCTGCCACTTGCCTACCTTCCCACCTGCCCCCCACACACACACACACACTCTGTAGGGAGTGGGAGGGGCGGCAACTCCTTCTCTCCCCTACCTCTCTGCAGTGATACCACTGCCTCTGGCTCAGGTGGCACACGGTGGCAGGGGGTGGCCCCCATCTCCAATGTATGCTCTCCGACGAAGGCACTTTGCCTGCCAAATGCAGACAGCAGGCCTCTCTTGGGAGGGGTTTTACTCCCTCCATTTTTAAAAACTGTTCATATTTTTGCAACCCTGGGGGGGTCCCCCAAGTTTGTAGGGA